>NC_061513.1:26693315-26769757 GCF_022539505.1 Lolium rigidum | reverse complement strand
TGGGTATCACCGTTTGAGAGGCGGCGGGGATCGAAAGAAAAAGGCAAGTGACCAAATTTGAGGTGCCAAAAAAAACTCCAAGAAAAGAAAGTTTTATAGTACATAGAGGATGACATGCGGGTCCCATTTAGCAGCAGCGGTATCACCGTTTGAGAGGCGGCAGGAGATCGAAAGAAAAAGGTAAGTGACCAAATATGAGGTGCCAAAAATAATTCAAGAAAAGAAAGTTTTATAGTACATAGAGGATGACATGCGGGTCCCAGTTAGCAGCAGCGGTATCACCGTTTGAGAGGCGGCAGGGGATCGAAAGAAAAAGGCAAGTGACCAAATTTGAGGTGCCAAAAAAAACTCCAAGAAAAGAAAGTTTTATAGTACATAGAGGATGACATGCGGGTCCCATTTAGCAGCAGGTGTATCACCGTTTGAGAGGCGGCAGGGGATCGAAAGAAAAAGGTAAGTGACCAAATATGAGGTGCCAAAAATAATTCAAGAAAAGAAAGTTTTATAGTGCATAGAGGATGACATGCGGGTCCCGAGTTAGCGAGCAGCGGTATCACCGTTTGAGAGGCGGCAGGGGATCGAAAGAAAAAGGCAAGTGACCAAATTTGAGGTGCCAAAAAAAACTCCAAGAAAAGAAAGTTGATTGCACATAGAGGATGACATGCGGGTCCCATTTAGCGACGGCGGTCTCAACGTTTCCAAGGCGGCAAGGGATCAAAAGAAAAAGGAAGTAGCCGGAAATCGGGGGTCAAAAAAATCCAAGAATAGAAAGAATTTTGGTTCATAGAGGATGACATGCGGGACCCATGATCCTGCATCGTAAACGGCTCGATCGGAGAACGTTGAACGAGATGGCGCGATCGAGAAAAAAAACAATGCCAGAGAGGCTGCCATCTGGGCCCTACATCCCTCGGCGGTGCGGATTTGCGTTGACTCGGCCGGCGAACCCGAGATTTCGAGATGCACCACGTCCCGGGCCACCATACGCGACGTTTTGGCCGCTTTCGTCGGGCTAGGTGGCCTCAAAAACGAGAAAAAAAACTTTTGACATGCACCACGGAGGGACCAAAAATCGTCGGCCATGGTACACCAGCAACCACGGCGCGACTTCAACTTCGTCGGCCATGGCAACTTTTCTTGTAGTGACAGCTTGCCTGAACCCACATGCGAGAAACTTGATCGCGTGTTGATGGATACCGAATGGGAAAATAAATACCCTATGGTGCCAGTCCATGCACTAGAACGTATTGAAAAACTGTCTGACCATGCTCCCATCATCCTAACTACTGGGAATCCCCGTCCTGTTTGTAAACGGCCGTTCAAATTTGAACTTGGCTGGCTACATCGAGAGGGATTTCATGATATGGTTAAGAAGGTTTGGGAGAGACCGGTCGGGGGCAGCACTCCAATTTTGAGATGGAATAATAAGATGCGGACAATGCGCAAACATCTCTCTGGTTGGGCTGCCCATACGGCCGGTATCCTTAAAAAAGAGAAGGCTCGCTTATCAAATGTAATTGATGAGCTTGAGGCTGCTGCGGAGGTTAGACCGTTGTCTACGCAAGAGATTGAAATTAAAAATCAATCAAATGCGCAGATGGCGAGTCTTCTTCGCGAGGAGGAACTCAAATGGTATCAACGTTCCAAAGCTCAATTCATATTGGAAGGAGATTCAAATACGAGATATTTCCATGGCTTAGCCAATGGGAGACATCGGAAAAAACGTATTCATTCTCTTATTCAAGATGAAGGGTTGATTGAAGGTCATGAGCAACTCAAATCTTACATTACTAATTATTATAAAGGTCTGTTTGGTCCTCCGGAGGAAAGCACCTTCTCTCTTAATGAGGACTTAACGGACGATATACCCCAAGTTTCTATGGAAGAAAATGGTCTACTAACCGTACCTTATACTGAGGAAGAGGTTCAGAAGGCAATTTTCCAAATGGAATGCAACAAAGCACCGGGTCCTGATGGTTTTCCAGCGGAGTTTTATCAAACTTTCTGGAATACGATTAAATCGGACCTTCTAGATTTGTTCAGTGACCTACACATTGGACAACTAGAATTATTTCCTCTAAATTTTGGTGAAGTAATCTTGTTACCGAAAGTTAATGAGGCAGAAAGGATTCAACAATATAGACCTATTTGCCTCTTAAATGTAAGTTTCAAGATTTTCACGAAAGTGGCCACCATTAGACTTAATACGGTTGCGGATCATGTTGTCCAGCCATCACGAGACAGCCTTTATGCAAGGAAGGAACATCCTTGATGGAGTGGCGGTCTTGCATGAGACGGTACATGAGATGCATTCTAAGAAATTACATGGGGTTATTTTAAAACTAGATTTTGAAAAGGCGTATGATAAAGTTAAGTGGTCTTTCCTACAACAGACACTCATGATGAAAGGTTTTTCTCCAGAGTGGCGCGCTCTAATAAATGATTTTGTGTATGGAGGTAGTGTCTCAATTCGGGTTAATGATGACACCGGTCACTATTTCCAAACACGAAAAGGGTTACGCCAAGGGGATCCGTTATCACCGATGTTGTTTAACATTGTAGCGGATATGCTGGCTATACTCATAGAGCGGGCCAAGGTTGATGGCCAGATTGAAGGAGTGATTCCACATCTGGTTGATGGTGGTTTATCTATACTTCAATATGCCGACGATACAATTCTGTTTATGGACCATGATCTTGAAAAAGCTCAAAATCTGAAATTACTTTTGGCGGCTTTTGAGCAGTTGTCAGGATTGAAAATAAATTTCCATAAAAGCGAATTTTTCTGTTTCGGTGATGCCCAAAACGATACGGCTCTGTATACAGAGTTGTTTGGTTGCGGGCAAGGCCAATTTCCGATTCGTTATTTGGGTATTCCGATTCATTATCGGAGACTTACCATCGCGGAATGGAAATTAGTGGAAGAAAGATTACAAAAACGCCTTAGTAGTTGGAAAGGTAAATTGTTGTCCCTGGGAGGAAGATTGGTACTCATTAATTTGGTACTCACAAATATGGTATTGTATATGTTATCATTCTTCATCCTACCGAAAGGAATTCTGCATAAACTCGATTACTATCGATCCAGATTCTTTTGGCAAGGGGACAACGAGAAAAAGAAATATCGATCGGTTAAGTGGAGTATAGTTTGTAGTCCCAAAGATCAAGGAGGGCTTGGAGTTCATGACCTGGAGGTCAAGAATTCAGCTTTCTGGGTAAATGGCTGTTTAAGCTACTTACTGAGGATGGGACTTGGCAAACTATTCTTCGGAGAAAGTATATCGGTTCGAAGATATTATCCCAAGTGGTTTGGAAACCTGGGGATTCTCACTTCTGGGCTGGTCTTATGGCGACAAAAAATGTATTTTTTCGCCATGGTACTTTCTCAATCAGGAATGGAGCACGGATACGGTTACGGGAAGATGCTTGGCTAGACAATGCACCCTTAAGTGAACAGTATCCTGCTCTGTATAGGATTGCTCGTCGCCAAGGTGATACCATTGCTACTGTAATGGCTACCTCACCTCCGAATGTGACGTTCAGACGGGTTTTACTTGGACAAAGACTTGTGGCATGGAATACCCTATTCAACGGCTCGGAGATATTCATTTATCACCTGAATCAGACGAATTTAGATGGAACCTTCATGTAGATGGTACCTTTTCCGTAAAATCTTTCTACAATGCGATCCTTCTTTCCGACTTACCAGTTGACAATAATAAGAATATTTGGAAGATGATGATACTATTAAAAATTAAATTTTTTGGATGGTATCTTCGTCGTGGGGTTATTCTCACCAAAGACAATCTTGTTAAGCGAAATTGGCATGGAAGTACACGGTGTGTTTTTTGTCATCAGGACGAAACAATCAAACACTTATTCTTCCTGTGCCAGTTCGCGAGATCTATATGATCTGTCATCCAAGTAGCGTCTACCTTGTATCCTCCGACTAGTGTCGCCAATGTCTTTGTCAATTGGCTTCATGGTATAGATTCAAGGTTTAAGTTGCTTCTTAGGGTGGGGGCGCTAGCAGTTATCTGGGCGCTTTGGCTATGTAGAAATGACAAGATCTTTAATGACAAAAATTGTTCTTTGTTGCAGGTCATCTACAGATGTACAGGTATTCTCCGTTCATGGTTACCTCTACAGCGAGTGGAGAACCGACAGCTATTTACGGAGGTCTGTACACGGTTGGAGGCTACGACGAGGGATACTTTTTCCCTACATGGGTGGCAGCATAGTCTACGGATAGATGCCCCACCTACACTTTAGGCGTTATATGATTCATCGTTCCGATATGTATCTCGCCTAGTTTTTATTATTTATCCTTTTAGACTTGAGACAACAAAACGGCTGTGTGCATCCTGGTTATGCAGAGGCTGGATGTAATTGCTTATTAAAGTAATAAAGCATCCTTTATCGAAAAAAAACATACAACCGAAGCAAGCGTTACACCTGAGTCTAACTTTAGAAATCCTCAGTCTTACATGGTAGTTCATTGACAGTCAATGCACAAGCAACAATACTCCAGACACAATTAGGCACGACACACTCGAAAGAAAACCGACTTTTGTTATCACCCTTCCAACCTCTCTTAACCAAACATGACGGCCAAAGGTTGTCACCGCCCACTTGGGTAAAATTATAAGTCTCAACATCGGACTCGAGACCTTCACGAATAAAAGCCATCTCTTGGAAATCCTCAATAGAGTTACACCCTTCATGTGGACTCCATGGTTTGGTTTCTGAATCGAGTTGGCAACCTCAAAACAGGATTAAGCTACTATTCTTCAGTTGTAATCGCTAGCGCCGTCTGGTGAAGTGGATTAGAGCATGTCTAATGGAACCCTTAAATCTGTATATAACCGTTTTTTTACGGATTTAAGGGTTCAAATGCCATTTAGTGGACCCCTAAACCCCTAAATCTGTAAAAAAAATTAGAGGTCGAGGCCCCAACCCGTGCTCCGACCTGTACATTTAAGGGTTGGAGGGGCCAACCCCTACCACAACCTGTACAAGTAACCGTTTTTTACGGGTTTAAGGGTTCCACTAAATGCCTCCTGTTTTTCACACCTCCAACCCCTCCAATTTTGCCAATTCTCGACCCTTATAGCTATAAGGGTTTAAAGGTTCCATTAGACATGCTCTTAGCTTTCCCAAAAGTTCCACCACAATAAGCGGGGATTCTCAATTTCAACGTAGACGACCAAGAAGACAGCATATGTGACATCATGGAGAAATAACAACAATCATCAAGGTAGATTTCAGCAACCCAACGACTCCAGTAAACACTAAAAATCTCCCTGCCATTGAAACTTTATATGGAACCCCCGAACCCCCCGCACCCCCCGAACCCTAGCTGCCTCCCGCCGCCGCCGGGCAAAGACCGCGGGGCGTGGCGGCGGCCTTTCCTCGCATCGCGCTGGGGACGGCGGCCGGGATCTTCCTCGATGCTGCGGCGGCGCCCCCGCCTCCCGTGTGGATGGTTGGGTGGCGGCGGCCGGAATTGATCTGTGTTGCGGCCCCCTCACCTCCCGTCGGCGGCACGCCGGTGGTGGCTGGTGGTGGGTGGCGGCCAGGTCATTGATCTGCGCCTCCCCCCCCCCCGCCTCTCGCTGGTGCGTGGTGATCTTGGGCTTCTCCAGCGGCACGAGGTCGCCCGGGGCAGCAGCCTTGGGTTCGATGGTGGAGGCGGCCTTATTCTTCGCCGGAGATGGTCGGCCTGCGGATGGTGGTGGTGGTTCTTTCGATCTGTCACCGCGTTCCGGCAACAAGGTAGAGAGGCATGGAAGCCGGCGTCGGCTGATGTCGTCGATGGGAGTTGGCGTTCGGCTGCGGCGGTGCCCAGGGCATGTGCGGTGTCTCTGGACAACGCAATGTGCGCTTGGTGTCTCCGGCGGCAGCTGTGGCCAGCCTAGGATGGTCGCCGGCATGGGCGCCTAACCTGAATAAAGGCGGCGGTCCTAGGGTCTCTCTTGGGCGAAGATGAAGACCGGCCTGTGGTTTGCGTTTCTCGATCTGGCAGGAGTGTTGAGTTCCGGAAGGCGCCGCCGGCAAATGTAACAGTGCTTTTTTTTGCCTGGAGTTTGCTGGATCGGTGGTATTCGGTCGTGCGCACCCATGCTTTTATTCCGACCGTTTGGTTCTGGAGGGAGCGGCGCGAAGCTCTAGTCTGTGTTAGCATCAAGAGACATTTTGGTCCATGATGCAGTCAAATGAAGGGAATAACAAGAAGGCCGGAACGGAGGGCTAGCTAAGGGAGGCTCAAGTCTCCACGTTGTTGAGTGACTTGCTTGGTGTCCCGGGATCCGCAGCAGTGGTATGGAAGTGGGGGTGGCAGCACATGTGAAGTTCAGAGTCCTACCTTTCAGGGTGAAAACCCAATATCTGGCCTTAACTGGTTGTGCCTGGCAATAATCTTGTTGGAGGCATTGTTTTAAGAGCAGGGACTATCTTCAGGATGAAAACCTAAGCTCTTCGGTCGGGCGACGACGGCACTGGTGCACCGTTTTCTTCTTAGAGGCATCATTTTTGGATATTCTGTATTTCAGGTGTTGTCTCGGTGGTGGTTGTATTGCTGGTACTAATGCCTATGATGCTATAGCGCGACTATTGTTTCTTAGTTTTTTTTGACTGTGTGCATCCGTACTGCCATTAGGGTGTTGTGTTGTTGGGTGTAATTGGTAACTTTTGATATTAATATATTTCCTTTATCGAAAAAATTGACACTTTATACCCATGCTATGGGAAAATTTATCCACAGCGGGGGCAACTATAACAACACACTAGACAAGAACACTGATTAATGAATTATTTGCTGATTAATGAATTATTTGCAGCAAAAACTATATTGTTCATCAACCTTCCAACCTATCTTATTTTCAAGCACATGCAAAAAAACAGAATTAATGTAAAAGAGATTACTACCTCCGTCCCTGTTTACAGGGTCTACGCGTATCCCAAGATCATTAGTTTATCTAATATGATATAAATTTTGCACTATGAAAATTATACCATTAGAAAGTATAAGATCTGAGCTTTCTAATAATATATATTTTATAGTACATATCTTATGTTACGTTGGTAAAATTAGCAACCTAGAGATACGTGCAAGACCTGTAAACCGGGACGGAGGGAGTACAAGGGTCAGAGTGCACTAAGATTGGAAAAATGAATTTGGGTAAAAGAGATTACAAGGGCCAGAGCCTCAACCACCAAAAAGAAATGAATAAGGACTACTCTTCGCACTCTTCTATTGTGTTATTATTAAGTGGTGGCAGAGGAGGGCTTGATAATCTGCAGGGCGGCCGTGGAGGGCTAGATATCCATGGGGGGGAGGGGTGGCGGAAGAGGATAAGCAAAGATGGCAGAGGCTAGGCATCAATGGCGGAGGGCTTGGTGTCATCGGGGTCGGTGGTGGAGGACTAGGACCACACTAGTAGAAAAATGGCTATAGGGGTGAACTTTCTGGTAGCGCCTCGCTATATGTGCAAGCCACCGCTTTTAGTGGTAGCGTGCCAATATAGCCTTATGGTAGGGTAGCTGTCCATCATCGCTAGCTATCCCTCACTCGCCTGGTTTGTGTGCCATTGACTTGCAACTGTCGTGGTTGGGCTTGGATGACGAGGAGGGGCGTGAAATCTTACTAAATTGATGGATTTCTATAGGGGACGTGAAAAGTAAGTTCAGTCAATTTTTTGTTCATATTTGAAAAATTAGATATTCAACCTTCTAGTAAGGTAAAACCATATTCCTACAATGAAGTAACTAATGTCGCATTGGTAGATAGTCTAGGCGCTGAGCCTACACATCGACTGTTCAATTCAATGTTATGCAATTGGTTTTCTATATAACTATTTAAACACCATAGTTTGAATTCGATTGAAATATACTGAATATTTTTTCAAAATTTGTTACATTTATTGAAATGAAAATCTTGGCAAGTGCGAAGGAAAATACGAAAATGAAATGTTGAACCTTATAGCTTGCCAAGACGATCCTGAGATCTATATTTCAAAGAACGACGAAGCAATGTTAATCGTGTTGTGGAGACAAACTGATGAACAGTTCCCCAGCTGAACATGCCTGCTTTCTATAAAAGAGCAAGGCCTTCTGGCCTTTCCTCTCAAGAAAACAAATTGATGAACCGAAAGTGGGGAGCACATTCGCTACACAGCTAAAACAGTTTCACTTCTTTGAAGTAGAATATAATGTAGGTGTAAGAGCATGTCTAATGGAACCCCTAAATCTGTATACAACCGTTTTTTTACAGATTTTAGGGTCCAAATGCCATTTAGTGGAACCCCTAAACCCCTAAATCTGTAAAAAAATTTAGAGGTCGAGGCCCCAACCCGTGCTCCGACCTGTACAGGTAAGGGTTGGAGGGGCCAACCCCTAGCACAACCTGTACACGTTCCGCGCGAGCGCGCGAAAATTTTCCCCATCTCCCACCTCCTCCTCCGGGCCGCGCCCTCCCCACCCGCGCCGCCGCCGCCAGCCGCCACCCGCGCGACCCGCGCCGCCCGCGCCCTCCCTCGCCGCCGGCGCGCCGTCGCGGCCTCCTCGAGCTCCCCCGCCCCCACCCGCCACCCCCTCGACCTCCCCCGTCCCGCGACCCGCGGCCATGGAGCCCGCCCCCGCGTCGGGTGGGGAGGGCGCGGCGTCCGGCGGCTCCGTCGCCGCCACGTCAAGCGCGCCCGCCTCCGCGCCTGCCCCCTCCTCCGCCCGCTCCACCTCGAGCTCCCCCGCCCCCGCCCCCGCGGCCATCCCGAGCTCGGCGCAGGTGGCGGCCACGATGGCGGCCACCCACGTCGGCGTGAAGCGGAAGCGCGCGGGGCAGCACCTCGTCGCTCCCACGCCCGTCGCCGCGCCCGTCGCCGCGCCGTCACCCGCGCCCGTTGCCGCGCCGTCACCCGCGCCCATCGCCGCACTTGGCCCGGCCCCCGTCGCGGCGCCCCGTGGTCGCTCTAAGAAGCCGGCGGGCGGGCCGAAGAACGTCGCGGCCGCGAAGCGCGCGTTGGCTCCACCCACGTCCGGGAAGAAGGTGGTCTCCCGGAAGAAGGCCGCGCCGACGCCTCCAACCGCCGAGCCCGTCGTGCACGACGTGTTTGAGAAAATCCCCGAAGGGACGTTATACATGGATCTTCTCCAAGATGCCGAGGTAGACATTGGGGCTCCTCCTCTCGACCCCTTTGAGTTTGGTGATGACTTGCATGGTGAGGAGGAGGAGGTGGGAGAAGGAGAAGAAGAGGAGGACGAGTTGACCGAGATTGGTGTGGAGGCCTTCGCCGCCGGCGGCCGTCGCAAGGCATCAAACTATACTGAGGCTGAGGATATCATCTTGGTTCGGGCTTGGGCCTCGGTGGGGATAGATGCTTGCACCGGTACCGACCAAACTGGCAAAAGGTATTGGCAACGTATAGAGGATGCCTATTGCAAGATGAAGCCGAAGCCTGTTGCATTTTTTTGGTGATGGTGCCGATGAGAGGGGGGAGATGATGATTTTGTGATGTAAACTATTAAACCATGCATCTATAATCTTCATTTCCTAGTTTGTTTGGAAGACAATTGTGATGAATTGTGATGATATTTGTGTTCATGTGCAATGATATTGTGATGAGAGTTTGAGGGTTTGAGGGTTGAGGCAAATAGTGGAACCCTCAAACCCTTAAATTATAAGGGTTTGAGGGTTCCACTATTTGCCTCAACCCTCAAAATTTAAGGGTTTAAGGGTTCCACTAAATGCCTCCTGTTTTTCACACCTCCAACCCCTCCAATTTTGCCAATTCTCGACCCTTATAGCTATAAGGGTTTAAGGGTTCCATTAGACATGCTCTAACCAATGTAGACTTCTTCAGACCTTTTCTAGTTTATGTCCTTAGTATAATCATGAACTAAACATTTATTTTTTCCATATAGGAGCTCATCGTTGCAGCCAAATTCATCTCATAGACCACAAAGCACACATAAGCTCACACGTACAGGGTTGCAGCAAAGAGAAATAAACGAGAGAAACTACCAGCTAATGTAACCAACGACATTAAGAGAAACAGTACGAAATGTATCACCACTACCAGCCAACCTAAAGAGCAGCAACTCTCTACATCATGTTACACTCAGGCCAAATAGGCATACTGAAGTTAAGAAAGGTTCTAAGGCTCCGCAAGTCACCAGCACATCCTCACACAGATCCTATTCGTTTGTCATCAGCCACCATCCTGTCTTGCTTAAGGCTTCTGTTGCCAATGCCAACAGTTATTTGCAGGTTACTCTTCTGCAAGGCAGACCAAGGAGACGGCATATGTTACTCACCAAAATTATAGCATTAGGTTCAGCAGAGTAATATATTTTTTAATCACGCATTACTCCTAACTTTACAAACAGTCCAAGCAACGCTGAAACTCCAGCAGAAACAAAAGGTCAACCTACCCCCTGAATTTAACATGGAGGCCCATTAATCCAAATTTTTAATAGGGTCATTCATCCACATTCAGATCAACAACAATGCTCTATACATAGCTAGGCACAACACACTGGGAAAAAGGATGAAACAACGATTCTTTGCGGCAGCAAAAACGACACTTCTCATCACCATGCAAACCATTCTTTCTCAGTTGTGGCATGGTCAGGCGATAACTGCAACATCGTACTTGAACTGAAGTGAGACCTAAGCGGGTAGAGACCAACTATTTATGTTTAATTCATGACACCTCCTAATCCCATGTGGCTCAGCTCACTGGTCTGTTGCTGTGTGATCTCTAGGCGAATGTTCATAATCGGTCTTCGCTTTCTAAAGGAACTGGAGCTCACAAGCCTCAGAAATAGATTCTTTACACTATCTGTGGTGACTTATAGTATATCTACTCTCGTTGCCAAGGTGAGCATGCTTACTTATTAGTTTCAAACTTTCAATGCACTAGGAAGATGCACAGATGTGCGCCGGACAAGTCATGTTGACATGAATGCAGTTCATTCACTGCCTTTCCTTTTTGGGTAGCTGGGTTAGAGCCCAGATTTGGTTGTTCTGTATGAGTTTTGATTCGCATGTACAAGTTGCGAGCATTATAGTTACTATATTAATAATAAAAAATCGTAGGTATAAAGAAGACACCACGCTGCCCATGCACACCCAATTTATCTATATTGCACTATTTCGTTTTGCTATGGTTCAAGCAAAATTGTGTCATGCGAAAAAAGTTTGCCCACGAAGCATAAAATATTGCCTCTCACAAAGATTCCCTCACTTGTCACTCCTCAAATCCCATATCTCAGTGATGTCAATAACATCACTGCCCCTATAGTCCTACACCATTAAGTCCCTACAGACCACACCGGGAATGGTGTTTTGGCACATGGGAGCATATGCTCCCTTTATTTTGAAATGCATGTTACATACATTTTGTAATTTCAAAAAATTGAAACGAAAAATTCGAACGTACATCTTCACGTGCTACGCGCTCACAAAGTTGTTTCATGAAAATCCGACTTGTCGTGTGACGTGTGTAAAAAAGACAAAATTCAATGCTGAAAATAAGGCTTTTCAGGAGATAAATTTTCTCTTTTTTACACAGACCACAAAACATATTGGTTCCTCGCGAAACTTGACGAACGTACATATATTGTGAAGATGTACAAGTAGAATTTTTTGTCAAAATTTTTCGACATTTCGAAATATAATTTTTTGATAGAGGGAGCATATGCACCCGGGAGCCGAATTGAATTTCCGGACCACACCCAACTACAAACTCTCGCACAATATCCCTCATTAGACACAGGCTGAAGGTACTATTACTTCACTGGCCCTAACATCCTTGGCCAATCGCATCTGCACATGTGATTGCCTTCAGGTTCGTCGGATCCACGGTACTATTAATCATGCACAGACAAACACCGTGAAAACGTTCCACCTAATCACACCATATACTAAACTTTTATAGATAGATAGAGACATGACAATTGCAAAGAGAGTAGGCAAGTTCATCATTTCGGTGCAAGTATCTAGGCCAGCATATTGATAATTTTGTCGACAAGACCAGGTGTATAAGGTAAATCCTAGATTTTTCTCACTGCAGGAGCAAAGGAAGCGCTGCACACCACCCAAGCCATGTTGGGCCAACCCAACAAGGCCGTCAATTATATCGCAATCTGGTTCTGCAATATGTTCTATTACCAAGTAATGGTCTCCGTTCATTCCCTACAAATCCACTCCACTAGTTGCTGATAGCCCAAGACTAATTTCTAGGTGGTTGTGTACAAGATGTGAACAAGATGTCAAATCAGATGCAAGTTCATACTTATTTGCGGCTAAAGAGTCACTTGAATATTTTGATTACGAAATACATAATGTAAAACTAAGCTATTAATGCTTGGAAGGACCCAAGCCAGTGGTAAGTAATCCTGCGTTAGTTCTTGCCTTAGGTAGTCGGCAACGCGTCTATGCCAAGATCCATCAACCAAACAGAACTCCCAAGTCTGCCCCAAGGACCAAGTGAAGTACATGCAGTCCCTTCGAACTACCACCGGATGATCTGGACCAAGGCAACCCGTAAACTGGTGTATATAAAAGAACAAGGTACAGCCACCAAGGCTAGTAGTTCTCCTCGCCCACTTCTTCTCGCCAGATGTCCACTGGAAAATATGGAATATCATTGGCCAGTTCTGCACAGTGACAACGAGCAATAGCTCACCGCGGCACTCTGCGAGGTGCGAGCCGGAACCGATAGCTACCCGGAAATGGCAGCGGAGTTGATTCATCTCCGAGAAAAGACATTGTGGGGGACGGGAATGAGCGGAGCCTGGAAGGCGAGGTTTGCATTAGACGCGGGGGGGGGGGGGGTAAGGACAGCCCGGTAGGTGCGGCAGGCGGCGCGGAGGGCGAAGAAATCCTTGAGGCTCGTCAGGCGACTTGCGATCAGCCGGATCAGCTCGGGCGGCAAGCACGGGGACGGCGAGGAGCGTACTGAGATGTCTGTGGAGGAAGAGGAGGATGAGGAGGCGAGGACGGTAGCCGACGGCGAAATACTCGTAGGGTGTTTCCCTGGTGTCGCCATTCCTCGCCGCTTCTGGCAGCCGAGGGCGGCGCTCAGATCGACTGGTGGTGGTCGTTCGTGAGTCGTGACTGACTAGTTTTTCGTTTTATTTTCTGAGGGTGGTTAACTCCAAGGTTTAGAGATTATTCATTCAGTGGGAGGCGACGTTCCCGTCGACAGCGAGGCGCCTGTGGTGACTTCGTCAATTTCAAGATCCAATCCGCCGGTTCAGTTTTCTGGAGGTGCTCATAGGGGTAGGATGTGCGTGTGTACGTTCATAGGGGTGAGTATATGCGCGTGTATATGAGCGCCTGCGTTTGTACTGTGTTTTTCAAAAAAAAAAAACGAGATTAGAGTATCGGGAGCCTTCTTGATTGCCTGGGCGTGGGCTGGGCCTACGTTTGTTGGGCTAAGCTCATATACTTTTGAGTGATTTCTTAACGAAGCTTAAGTTGGCCATATGTTGGGCATGAAAAGCGAGGCTTTACTAGAGGTGTTTACCTGTCCTCTCAGCAAAAGAAAAAAAAAACTGGGGCTATATTTGGTAGCAAAATACCCACGGTTTTCAGAAATATCACAGTTTCAAATATTTTGATGTGTTTGGGTACAACTAAACACTGCATTATTAATACTTTAGTATCCCTTAAACTGTTGTATTTTCGAAGTATTGAAAAAATAAATCCAGATCTTTTTTCTAAAACGGAGAAAGCGATATAAACACTCCCACCTCGCTCGCTACTTTGAGCTGCCATCGTCTCGTCTTCAGCCATGAGCAAAAACTTTGATATTTTTTCTCGAAGATTGGATCTTCTTCAGCCAGCAAAGGAGAAATACCACAGCCTAGCTACCAGAAAACCAAAATAGACACAACTCTCTTCATCATGTTAGTACGTTCAGACCACAATGCATACTAAAGCTAAGAAGGAGCTGACGCTCCGCGAGTAAAGTCCCACTTGTTTCGTTAAAGGCTTCCATCCTCTTGTGCCGAGGATTCCTGTTGCCACCGCCAACACGGAAAAATATCTAGTGATGCCAACCCCTAAATGATACCATGATATCATTTGTCAAAATTTTAAATTTCAGTTTTCCAAAAAGTTGAAAAAATATATTAGTGCTAACAACATGTGTGTTTATAATCCCTATAATTTTAAGAACAAAATTAAAACACATATTGAGAAAAAAAAAGACAAAAAATTGACATGTGAATAGGGTTATTTGTGGTTTTGTCTTTTTTGACACTATTCATATTGGATTTATCATTTTTGTTTCCCTGTTCGTGTTTCAAATTTGGTACTGAAAATTTCAGGGGTTATACAACACTCATATTATGAACACTCACAATTTTACGAAGGGCCGGCACACCACTGCAAATCCTTCGGTCGTAAGACATCTCCCTGCACCCAAAAAGTTCTACACCCAGGCACATGAATCCTTCATCTTGGGTGCTAGTTCATCATCCTCCAGAGCACCAGCAACAATTCTCCAAAAGTAACAATGACATTCCTCGTCACCATTCAACCTCTCTTGATCACTAGTGGCTAGGTTAACCGAGAACCTGGTCTGAGTACGTTCTCTTGTGAGAAAGTTAATGGCTCATACTCTGACTCAAATTAGAACCAAGAAATTGAATAAATGTTATAGTTTAATTTCCAATACCTCCTAACCCCATGTGGAACACATGTCTAGTTGCCGTGTGATCTCTATATATGCGGATATTCGTAATCTGTTGGTTAGTCAATATTATTTGCTCTAAAAGGAACTGGAGCTGATAAGCTTCAAAAATCGATGGTTTATGCTACACTCGGCGACTTATATATCTACTCTAGCTATCACTGTGCACATGCGTAGTTGGTTTCTATGCATTTTGCCGACGGTTGGTCATAATTGTCATATATATGCATGGATGTTTGATGGATAAGTCTTGTTCACATAAACGCAGTTCAATCACTGCCTGCCTTTGTGAGCCCAGATTTGGTGTCCCATGAATGTTTTGATTCCACTTTTACTTAGAGATTAGTACTCTCTCCATACCAGATTAATGGGCAAATTTGCATATGCAGCGGGACCAAGACAGCTGTTGATTGGCTCCAAATAGTTGCGTTAATTCTTCCGTTAGTTTAGAAACCAAGGTTTGTAACTGAACCGGCTAGGCCGAGGCCCACGCGTGAGTTACTGATCTTGCCCTGCATGCAAATGCGTTGGCCGAAAGCAATTCCCGCGTATCGTGGAAGATGACAGTACCGAGAAAACTCGGAGCAATTGTTCGAGGTACTTGGGCTAGCGGCTAGCTGTTCCTGGTGAACTGAGTTGAGCTTGGGTGAGAAGACGCTACTCTGCACATACGCACACTTATAGCTTGCCTCCAAGCTTTTTCTGATAAGCGCAATATATTAGTATGAAACCAACACTTTTTTTGGAAAATCTGGAGCAGCTCAATAACCAACTACACCCTTCGTCCATAAAAGATGTCTTAGATTTGTCTAGATTTAGACAAATCTAAAACATTATTTTATGGACAGAGTAGTATTTTTATTTTTCAGAATATTATCAACGGATTCGACTTCATCTCATAGAAGCTGATAAACACACAAAGGTGTGCTGCGAAAGAAACTACCAGATGCTTTAACCAACAACAGTCAGCAAAATACCACGGGCAGCTACATTATGAAGCGCCATATAGTTGTAGTCAACCAAAAACAGCCACAACTATCTTCAACATGTTACATACCATGAAGCATACTGAAGCTAAGGAAGTTTGTAGGGCTCCACAAATCACTACTTTTGCAACGCCTCCCCTAATCCTCTTGTAAAGTTTGTGTTCAAAACACCAACATCAACTTGGTCACGAGGTGATTTTCGCTTCACAGGTTTCTCCTGGGAAGCAGATCGAGAAGATAGCAGATGTGACATTGTGGAAATAACAACATTATGTTCAATAGGGTACATATTACTGAAACAAGCATTGTCCCTAATCATAACTTTAGAAAGAGCCCACAGCCCACAGCAACGCGCAACTCCACCAGAAATTAGACATGTCCGTCCCCCCTTAAAATCAAACACCTACGCACACAAAACACTTACATGGTTGTTCATCTACATCCAGAGCAACAGCAACAATACTTAAAATAGACCTAGGGACGACACACGGGGAGAAAAAAACCAACATTTCTCATCACCATTCCAACCTCTCTTCACCACCAGCACCTTGGGTAGCGTTGACGCTTGACGGTCAATCTGATCTGGGCACCTTTTCTTTCGAGAAAGTTGATGCCTCGGAATATGATTCAAATTACAGTATAGCAAATGAACAATGTTTGGGTTCAATTCCCGCTACCTCCTAGTCCTATGCAACTCAAAAGTATGTTGACGTGCGATTTCTATGCGAATATTCATAGTAGACAGTTGACCTTCATTCACTAAGGAAATGGAGCTTACAAGACTATGAAATCGACAATTTACACTATCTGACGCGACTTATATATATCTATTCTGGCTGCCAATGTGAATATGCGAAGTTAGTCTCAGTCCATTTGATGGATGGTTGGCCATCATCGTTATATGCACGGATGTGCGGTGGACAGGTCCTATTCAGATGAATGCAGTCCATTCACTGCCTTGCAGTGTGTGTAGCTGGCTTCAATCCCAGATTTGGTTGTTCCATGTCTGGTTTGATTCCCCTGTTATATAGAGCTAATGTACAAGTTAAAAGAATTATCTTCACTGTATTAAAAGCACCTCCCTCTTCAGTTAAAAGAGGACACAACACTGCCCATCACACCTAACTTATAGTACCGTGCATATATGCACATGGACACATGCAATGCTGTTACTAATGACGACAGGTGGTAACATGGAATTACTTACTACTCAACAGATCCTTTCTAATTTGCATTGAAATTATTGTAATTTCACATGTCATCGTTATATGCATACATTCGGTGGACATACCCAGTTCACCTAAATCAAGTAGGCAATCTCAAGAGCCAAGAGATGCTTAAGGTATTCTTACTCGACTAGCCCAAACATCTTGGCGAGAATAATTTCCACGGACATTCGATCAGGATGTCAATTTACCTTAAGTAAATGTAAAGGTAGGGAGCAAAAGTACCTTAAGAACTTCTAGACAAAAGTACCTTAGGTAATCGGTCCCTGCACCTTGGCCTCGGTAGTCAGCAATGTGTTCATGCCAAGATCCATCAACCAAAGAATACTCGCCCCAATTACCATGGGACCAGGTAAAGTACAAGCAGTCCCTTCAAACTGTCGGATGATATGGACCAAGGTAATCTGCAAACTGACATATATTAAAGAACAAGCTACAACCACCAAGGCTAGTAGTCCTGCCCTGGCAGTGACACGTCCATGGTCGGCTCGCCAGCTGCACCGATCTTTGCACAAGCTCAGGGCCGGGCCAAGCCTCGTTTTCCGGCTCGTGAGACAAACGAGTCAGCCTGAGCCGAGCCATTTGGCAGCAAGCTAAAGTGCGGCTCGCACCGAGCCCAGCCTGAGCTGGCTCGTGTCCAGGCTTACCAATTACCATGGGAGCAGGTGAAGTACAATCAGGTCCCTTCGAACTGCTTGATGATCTTGACCAAGGCAACCTGCAATCTGACTTATAAGAACAAGCTACAACCACCATGGCTAGTAGTCCTCGCACACTTCGTTTCTCCAGATTGCCACCGGAAAACATGATACTCCCGCGGAGTGCAATATTGCACATGAACGATGATCAATAGCTCACCGCGGCACGCCACTCTGCTGTAGAGCTCGAGACAGCAAGGCGGTAATCGCACATCAGGGCATAAAGGGTGCTTTTCACGAACATCAAATTGTAAAGAGGGCAGCCTTTGTCGGACCACGCCGCTCGCCAGTGAGCGTCTCCAATGCGGCAGTAGTAGAGGACACGACGTTGTAGGGTGAACGTGAGGACCAGGTTGCCACAAAAGATGATCCCGTGCAAGTCACCCGGGTGGCTGGGGAGGCGGCCTGTGAGGAGGTGGTACATGCGCAGGTCTCTGTGGTCGTCACTGGTGTTGCCGTCGTAGATGGCGACGCGGCAGCCAGAGGATTGGAAGGACAAAGGTATAGGATTGCAGCGGGGGAGGCGGAAGCGGAGTATTCGGCGGAGAGGGGCATGGTAGAGGACTTCCGAGCAAGAGGCCTGGTGGGGGACGAGGTGGAGCGGCCCTGGGACGCGAGGTTGGATGGCTACGGCGGGATCAGAGCCCCGTAGATGCGGCAGCCGGCGCGGAGGGCGAAGAAATCCTGGAGGCTCGTCAGGCGGCTAGCGGCCAACGGGATCAGCTCGGGTAGGAAGTACGGCGACGATGAGGCGGTCTCTATGGGGTTTGTGGACGAAGAGGAGCCGGCATCGGCGCCGGCTGTGTCGGTGGTAGTGGGGACGTGGACGGTAGCCGACGGCGAGATACATGTCCGGCGCGTCAGTGACGTCTCATCTCCATTCCACGCCGCTTCTGCCAGCCGATCCCGATTGCGGCGTTTGGGTTGGCGACCGACCTGGTAATTCTAGGGGGGCGCCTATTCCCCGCTTTAAGCAGAGCGGAAGGTTGCCTCCACTTAGGCCGGCGTGATGAAAGAGCACGTATGGGCTCGGCCCGTTTAAAGCCTTTCTTTTTTTTTTCGTTCAATTCAGATTTCAAAATCTGAACAAAATTCAAAACGGAACAAAATTCAAAATCGAACAAATTAAAAACCAAAAAAATTTAAAAACGAAGAATTTTTACGTCGAACAAAAATATATTTGATCAAAACTCATTTATGAACAAATTTTGAATTTGAACAAATTTCATATTCAAACGAATTTCAAACATGAACATTTGTTAACTCTGAACAAAAAACAAATCTGAACAAATTTTGGAATCAGTAAAACCAAAATAGCAAAAAACATAAAAGAAATCATCTAAAACTCAAAAAACCTGAGAAACCCTGAAAAAAACGAAAAAACAAAGGAAAACAGTACGCCCTAAGCGCTACTGGACCGGCCCACCCAATCCGTCGCTTGAGCGGGAGCGAATCACTCCCGCAATAAGCGGCGAATAGGTATTGCCTAATTCTAGTGCTAGGTTTAGAGGCTTAACAGGCCTGTTGATTGCCCGGCCGGACTGGGCCTAGATTGTGCTTGCCTTGGTTCTTCTAGTTATCTGATTTCATAATGTACGCTTAAAAGTTGCTCACAAAAAAAAGCCTATGCTTAAAATTTGACGAGGTTTGAAAGCTCAATTTTTAAAGCAAATAAGTTGACGAAGTATTTTGTAAAAGAGAATAGTTGAAGAATTGATGTATTTACTACTGAGTTGCGTTCAAAAGTTGTGTCCAGAAATTCACGGGTGGAATTGCGCTGAAAGTACATGGAATTGAGGTTTCACCAAGAAAGGTTGACAATCTCTCGCTGACACCAGTACTCACCAGTCACCATCAGCCAGCAAACAGCAAAATTTTCCAGCATGATAACGCTGTAATAATACAATACCACTTTCGCTGACACCATTACTCTCCACTACGGTGTACCGGCCACGGCTCTTCAAATACAGGAGCTTGAACGACCGGAGACACTATCTCGTGAGGGAAGCACACGAAAATGTCGGAGGCAGTGAAGGTGATCGGCACCCGGTTCAGCGCGTTCAGCCACCGCGCCGAGGTGGCCCTGCGGCTGAAGGGCGTCCCCTACGAGCTCATCGCCGAGGACCTCGACAACAAGAGCGAGCTGCTGCTCCGGAGCAACCCCGTCCACGGCGGCAAGGTGCCCGTGCTCCTCCACGGCGACCGCGCCATCCCGGAGTCCCTGGTCATCGTCGAGTACGTGGACGAGGCCTTCGCTGGGCCGCCGATCCTGCCGATGGACCCCCATGACCGCGCCGCCGCGCGCTTCTGGGCGGAATTCCTCGACCCGAAGCACTTGTGGAGGCAGCTGTGGCTGGCGCTCTGGGCGGCGGACGCCGACGCGCGTCGCCGGTTCTGGGAGGAGGCAAAAGCGAGCCTGACGCTGCTGGAGGCGGAGCTCGGGGACAAGAGGTTCTTCGCCGGCGACGGCATTGGCTACGTCGACGTGGCAGCAAGCGGGCTGGCATACTGGCTTGCGGCCATGGAGGAGGTCGCCGGGGTGAGCATCATGGCTGATGATGAGTTCCCGGGCCTGTGCCGGTGGGCGAAGGAGTACACGGCGAGTGAGACTGTGAAGGGGTGCCTGCCGGACTGGGACGAGCTCGTCGCCGGCTACGCAGCGAGCACAGAGAAGTTTAAGCTTGTAGCCCAGCAGGGATTATAGCTACGCATGTGTGTGTGCATCGCACGGTTGTGGGGTTCAGTTCACTCCATGTGTGTTTGGAACTGACTGATTCTATGAATAATAAACTGGCAGTGGAGTTTTAAAATTACGGTGCAGTTTGGAGTAAGCAAGATCGATGGATTTACACGCTCCACGTGATTTATAGCTGATACTCAGTACTCAGTACTAGCTAGATGGACAAATAGTAAAAGAAGCAAGAGGTTTGAGCGCACATAAACAACAAAGGATTTTTATGGGTGTGGCTAATTCTCAGTTGACTAAAAACTAAGTTAGTTTTGATATTATTGATTCTCAGTTGTAACTTATGCTACAACTTACCATTAGCAAGAATCACAAAGCAAATATAAGGGTCTTGAGTCATTTTTTCTAGTTGTAACCTCATTTGTAATTTAAAATTTTCATTTGCAATCTAACTTGCAACTCAATTTCAGGAATTACAATGAAAATTTAATGGTGTAGGACTAGACTGAGAACTAAGTTAACAAACTGTCTTTATAGGTGTAGTCATCTTCTTCTTCATGATCATTTTCTCTCTTCATGTTAAGCCGACAAAGATTAGGAAAACAATGAAGGAAGTAGCGGGAGATTGTGTCAAATATTAGGAAAACCACATTGATATACCTAGATATGCTCGTGTTAAGTGGCAGAGCTAGGGGACCAGCAGGGGCCTTGACCCCGTTGTCATAAGATGCAACAAGGGAGAAATGATGATTTAGATCCGATTATTTGGTCTAACACTGAATTATTTGCTTCACTGCCCCTTCTAATGGAAAATTTACCTTCACCAGGCCCCCTCGAGTGTATATCCTTCCTCCACCCCTTCTCGTGTCGATCTTCTAACCGAATGAATGTGTACATCGAGGGGTTGGGAATCATCTTGTGTAACCCAACTCAACGTCCAATATGGAGGTGGGTATGTGAGGGGAGGTGGAGCCGTAGAAGCGTGCATGTGAGGGGATGCCAGCTTGCAGGAGTAAGTTGCACCAAGTTACCACTTTTGAAAATTTACATGCGCAATCTACTTATTTTTTTTTACCTTTTTTATAACGATCACAAATACACATATTTAAGATTCGAACTCCATACATATATCTTCATTAAGCTACCTGTAGATATGTTTTTCCAAAATAGTTTGAACTCTAGAAATACTGTTTTTAAAAACCATAATCTGTCCTACCCCCCCCCCCCCCACGAAACTCCCCATTGGATGGTGGGTTAGGTTCAGCGGACCTTAGGTTCCATAAGTCCGCTCTCATCGAGTGGTGCAGAGAATACTTCCATTAATTTCAAAAATAGAAAACCATTTTTGTTTGAACGGAAAAGAGTCCTGAAGGACCCAAACACTATACTGAAATTCATAAGCGGTAACTGAAAATTTTACCAAAAGGACCTCAAAGTAAAAGAAAACATAACTTGGTCTATAATTATTGCACAAGGTACCCTACAAAGATTTGCAGAAAAGCAGTCCAGTCCTTCTTCTTTTCCATCACAGCACACGCTGGAGGACTGCGGAGCACGACAAACCATCTCCATGCAAAAGTTGCACCGGCGTGTAGAGTAGTCACCATCTCGGCTGAACGTCATAGCAGCCAAGCTTTGCCGCCATGTAAGAACTCCATGAAGCAGCTCGAACTTTCCCCGGAAATCTGGATCCATCGAATATCCACTAGAGTCCACGAGATTATTAGAGGAGAAGAAGAGGCAAATCTAACCTAATGGCCCAAACACATGCATCCTCCACGGATAACCACTCGAGGGATGAGAAGGTGAGGTTCATGTGCCGCTTGCAAGCACGAGGATGCAGCTCGAGATCGGCATCGCACCATACGCCATTAAGACAAACCCTAGACTCAAACTACCACTAGCTGCTCTCTACGAAGGACTTTCGAGCTTCACTCACTCCACCACGCTAGCTAGCATCGCAGCCGAAGAGGGAAGAGGGGGAACCGGGGGGTCGGAGTTGACTCTCAACTAAGGCGGATGGGCGAGATTGGTTTCGAGAGAGACCTGACCGGTCTCGGGAAAAAAAATTCTGGGCCAGAGCTTAACGCAATTCACCACGGCCAGGTCCACCACACTGGTCTGTGGATGGAAACAAATGGGCCTGGCCTAGTAGATACTTGTTTAATTACTCTGCTCGCTGCGAAGCAACACGGAAGTTTCGCACACACAGACAGGACTGTTTGACTATAGCTGGGGAAGCAAAAACAATCTGTTGTTCCCGGAGAGAATCAACAATGTACGAAAAAAATTGTTCTTGCCGGAGAAAACCAGTGATTATACATAAAGAACTGGTTCTTCCCGGAGAAGTTTCATTCAGTACCAACTCATGTATAAACTACACTATCATCGGCCTCGAGTCAATCAATCCCTCATGCTAGCTCAACTATAAAACACAACCAAGTCGCCGGCCATTACCTAGAGCTCTCACAGTCCCACAAACAACCACACTACACCTGATCTCGAGAGCTAGCTAGTTAGCGAAGATGAGCTCACCGGCGGCAGTGAAGGTGATCGGCGCATTCGACAGCCCGTTCAGCCACCGTGCCGAGGCCGCCCTGCGGCTCAAGGGGGTCCCCTACGAGCTCATCCTGGAGGACCTGCGCAACAAGAGTGAGCTGCTGCTCACCCACAACCCGGTCCACAAGAAGGTGCCCGTGCTCCTCCACGGCGACCGCGCCGTCTGCGAGTCCCTCCTCATCGTAGAGTACGTCGACGAGGTATTTGACGGCCCGGCGCTCCTCCCCGCCGACCCACACGAGAGGGCCATGGCTCGCTTCTGGTCTCGCTTTCTCGACGACAAGGTACGCACATGACCTGTTCGACCGTGTCATTCTGCTCAGTAGCAGTGAGCTGAAACTTCTTTCGTCTGCAGTGCTCGAAGCCGTTCTGGCTGGCGATGTGGACGGACGGCGAGGCGCAGAAGGGGTATATGAAGGAGATCAAGGAGAGCTTCGCGCTGCTGGAGGCGCAGCTGGAGGGGAAGAGGTTCTTCGGCGGCGACACCATCGGTCTCGTGGACATCGCGGCGTGCGGGTTCGCGCACTGGCTGGGCGTCTGCGAGGAGGTCTCCGGGGTGATCCTGGTGACCGACGACGAGTTCCCCCGCCTGCGCCGCTGGGCCGTGGAGTACGTCTCCGACGAGAAGATCCGCGCGTGCCTGCCGGACAGGGCCGTGCTGCTCGAGCACTTCTCTGCCAAGAAGGAGATGTTCATGGCCATGGCCAAGTCCATGCTGCCCAAGTGATGTTCGATCTTGTTGTGTGCGTGGCCATCGATGTGGATGTGGACGTCGCCATGTGGGTTGCATCGGCCATCATCGGTAAGTTTAATGTAGGCAGTCACCGCGCGGCCGGCGATCGATCGCGGCTACTATGTCATGGTGTGCTGGCCGGAATAATAAAATGAGCATTGAACACAGACAGAGACAGAGGTTGTGCTGCGCGATGCTCACAACTTTGACAAACTGTCTCACACGATTTCACCAAATTAACAGGCTCGCGCTAGTAGCTTTCAGCCGATAAAAACATGGCGTAATCCTTGGTGCGTTCCTGCGGAGCTACCAAGATTTTGTCCCAAATCACCCGCGTGCAATAGGAACTAACATTCGGTTTAAGATCAGGACGAATGCATCCAGGTGGAGGTAGCTCGGAGAACCCAACGCCAAAGATGTCTGAGCCGGTGAAGCTCATCGGCTCCCTGGGTAGCCCGTACGTGCACCGCGCCGAGGTGGCCCTGCGGCTCAAGGGAGTCCCCTACGAGCTCATCCTGGAACGGTAAATACAACGTCAGGACCTTATGGCGCCCGGACTCAATCGCGGGCGTCGGTTACGGCTGGAGATTCGCGCGCAGCATTTTTGCGAGAAAGGCCTTGGACTTTTTCGAAATCAAGAGATAGTCCCCGCCAGGACTATAAATTCCCCAAATCGGGTTGAAACCCTAAATCCCCCACCGAATCAGCCCCTGTGGCTCTGCCGCCGCACTCCTTCGCGCCGTCGTCGCCAACCGCCACCTACCGCCGGCCGCCACTGCCCTCTGCCGCTCTCCGCCGCGAGTTCCGGCGGGCAAAGCTCGGGCGGTGCCGGCGGCGGCGGGATCTCCTCTTCGCGTGCTAGGGCGGCCTCGCGGGGCGGTCGCATCTGGTGGCGTCGGTCTCCTCCGCTCCTCTGCTCGGCGGCGCAGTGAGGCTCGGCGGAGCCTCCTTGGCGAGCTTGGTGGCCTACGGGCGGCGCATCGGCGGGGGATGCGTCGTCGGAGGGCGTTTCGCCGGCGGCGCGCCGGCTCGGGCTCGATGCGGGCCTGCTGCGGGCCTGCGGGCACGGGGCGGGTTCGGCTGGGCCAAATCTTGGATCTTGCGGTGGTGTCGTGTCTGCATCGGTGGCGGGCGCCCCTCCAAGGCCTCGACGTTCGGCGGCTCGGCGGCGGGGGCGTGAGCCGGTTCTTCTCGCCGGCCGGCGTGGCGTCGGGCGGCGGCGGGTGCTGCTTGCGGTGTGCCGGCCTTTGGTGGTCGGTGCGTGGCTGCAGAGTCGTCTCCTCTTTACTCGGACATCGAGCTTGCGGGGGTTGCGCGTCGGGGCTGGCGAGTGCCATGGTTTCGCGGTGGCGGCCATGGTGGCGACGCGCTTCCCACCGGGGGCCGTCGTGGCCGGGTGTTGAGCCCCTCTGTCTTGCCATCGGTTGCGGGGGACGGCTCGCTTCCTTCCGTACCGGTGTGCCCTATGGTTCTGCAGATGGCGTCCATGGGTGCGGTCTCCTCTCCGATGCGAGGTGAGCCGTGGCGGCGGTGGTGGTGACTTCTTCTTGCCGGTTCTGTGAGCTCCGGTGTCGGGTCCTTGTCGGAGCTCGCGTGGCGCGTTGAGGGTGCTCTTTGCGAGAGTGCTCAATGGGTGTGTCTCCGCTTGGTGATGCCCTTCGACTCTGGGCGGCGGCACACGGGCGTCGTGGCGTCGTCTCGGCCGCGCGCGACCCTTCGGCAGCCCCCTCGACGCGGATGGTGTCGGTGCGTAGGGGTGGTCTCGGTTGCGCGCTTCCCTTCGATTACGTCGATGGTGCAGTGTCGTTGCTAAGTCTCGGCGATCCAATGCCGTTCGATTACTCCGGCGAGGACTAGAGCTGTAGTGCCCCTCTTGCGTATCCCTGGGCTCTTCCTTGTGATCGCTGTACTTGGGTTGCGATGAGTTCTCATCGGCCAACCGCCCCATAGGTTTGTGGGGTGGCCACTTTTCCTCCTCGGTCTTGTGTGTTGTGGGTGTGTGTTTTTTTCTTTTTATTCTCCATCCTTGTAACCCCTGTGTACTCTGGTCCATTTGGACCCATCTTGTAGAGGCTGAAAAGCTTCATAGGCAACTTGACTGAATATATGTTCAGGCTGGCTTATGCCCGCCGTAGTCACAGTCAAAAAAAAAAAGCATCTTCCCGCAGGCGCTACGCGTGGGCCGCCTGCTGGACGCGGGAGAGGGCCGCCTCCTCGTCGCCGAGCGGCACGGCGCCGCCGCCAGCTCCCCGCACCCTTCTCCGGCTGGAGAAGGCCACCGCCGTGGCCAGACACGGACGAGGCCCAGTGGCTCTCTCCGGCGAGATCCACAGAGATATATGTCTTTTTTTAGTGTTCTTTCTTTTTTTTTGTTAGGATTTTTGTTAGGATCTCGTGGATCTTTGTATGAATAAATGGATCCAGTGTTGTTTTTGAATGGATCTTCTGTCAATTTTTCCATGGATACTTTCTTCACTGTGTTGGATATTCATACGAAATCCATTTTTCTTATGAAGATCTGTGAAGAACTATACAAAGATTCATGTGGATCTTGTATTAATATATGTATCCAATGGTTCCTTTTTATTTTCTATGGATTTCTTGTTGTGGGGAAATGTTACTTGTACATGGATCTGTGGATACACACTGCATTTTTGTGGATCCATTTGTTCACTGTTAAATATCCATGTTCGATTTTTGAAGAACTTGAGATGACATCAATGGATACATATTGGAATTTATAAAGAACTTTATAAACTACAAGGACCGCTAGATATTGATCTGGTAGAACCTGAGGTCTTTTTTGCAAAAACGAGTTACTAATCTTTAAGGCAATGGACCGTGGGAGATAGGGTCCGGGCGCCATAAGGTTCTGACCAAATGCGCACCCATCCTGGAAGACCTCGACGACAAGAGCGAGCTTCTGTTCACGCACAACCCTGCCAATGAGAAGGTCCCGGTGCTGCTCCACGGGGACCGGCCTGCCATCTGTGAGTCGCTCGTCATCGTCGAGTACATCGACGAGACCTTTGATGGCGCGCCGCTCCTGCCGGCCGACTCACACGGCCGGGCAATGGCCCGTTTCTGGGCTCGATTTGTCGACGAGAAGGTGAATTTCTGCATGACTGACTGACTGACTTACGAAACTGGAAACTTTCACCAAGGATGTGCACTTAATTTTCTGTTGACTTTCGTGTACATACATATACAGTGCTCGATGTCTATGTGGGGGGCGCTGATCTGGATGATCGCCGGCCACGCGCATAGCGAGCCAGCGGAAACGGTGAAGGATAACCTAACACTCCTAGAAACACAGTTTCCGGAGGGGAAGAGGTTCTTTGGAGGCGACACCATCGGCTACCTCGACATAGCCATCGGTGGGATCACTCTATGGTTGGGAGTGTTCGAGGAGGTTGCCGGTGTGCCCCTGCTCACCGAGGAGAAGCACCCGGCGTTGTGCCGGTGGGTAAGGGACTACATGGTAGATGAGACCGTGAGGCGGTGCCTGCCAGAGAGGGGCCACCTCGTTGCCACCCTCACGTCGAGGAAGGAGCTATACGTAGGCCTAGCCAAACCTGCGGTGCCACACACGCAAGAGTAGCTAGTGTCGTGCTAGTGCATAATTGTGTACTGCTTAAGTAAAAAAATAAGATTGTGTACTGCTACATCTTGCAATATAGGAGGATCCTCGAACCTACGAAAACTTGTTGGTGGCAGTTTCTTTTTTCTACCTCCTCTAAAAAAACCTGCTTATTC
Source organism: Lolium rigidum (assembly GCF_022539505.1). Classification (NCBI taxonomy): domain Eukaryota; kingdom Viridiplantae; phylum Streptophyta; class Magnoliopsida; order Poales; family Poaceae; genus Lolium; species Lolium rigidum. Next base: position 26,742,414 of record NC_061513.1, on the reverse strand, counting down.
CGGTTACCAATAAAAAAGCTTTTTACGGACGGAATTTGACGGTATTTATATAAGTTGCTCAAATTTTTAAAGATTTTCTGATAAATTGTAGATGAATTTATAAATGGCCGGTTGGCATCAGGTGGTATCACGGCCGGTCGCCATGGTATTTCGAAAACCGGTAATACCATTTCCCAATTGTTTCAAGCAAAGCCTAGTTACTGGTAAAATACAACTTAATTAAAATGAAAAACTATTTGAACCATGTGTTCTTGTTGTAGCTCTTTTATCAAGAAAATACACATAAAAAACCAAGATGCCACAATTACGACACAAATAATATGGTTAGTCCCACACGATTTAGCGAACAGTCACTACGTGGGTTGGCGATGGGCCGTCCCAACACATACACCTCGCTGTGAAAGGGTACCCCAAATCGTCTGTGATCGTCAAGAGCTTTGCAACGTCATGTGGGACCTATCTGTTTATTGATGATCTCAAACGATTAGTAATGATTGTTCATGTGAGTTAAACTCTTTTCGCACACGCTTAGTTTAACGCAATAGTCTGTGTTATGCCAAACATTGCACGATATGAGAAATTGTGGAAGAGTGTTTTGTGAATTCCAACTTGGTGGGGTAAGGGGTGATGTGTTTAGGAGGTTCTAAATCGATGCAGAGGCCTGGCAATTCGCCTTTTCCAAAAAAAAAAAGGTTCTAATAAATTGGGGATTGGGTCATTCTGCTAGACCTCGTTTTTTTTGGACCTTACAGAGAGTGGCCGCATTTATCGGGATTGGGGTCAATATACATAGGGTGTGATTAGTTCTCAGTTGACTAAGAACTAACTTAGTTTCACCCAGATGATGTCATTGAATTTCATTTGCAACCCACAATTAGTACGAAGTAAATCTAATGGTCTAGAGACATTCTTGTAGTTGCGACCTCACTTATAACTAAAAAAAATCTCAGTTACAACCAAACTTACAACTCAAGTGCACAAATCACTATGCAAATCTAATGATGTAAAACTCAACTAAGAACTAAGAATAAGTCTATTGAACAGAATAATTTTTTTCTTTTTTACATAGGCCACAAAAAATATTGGTTTTTCATGAAATTTGGCAAACTCACATGTATTATGGAGATGTACATGTAGAATGTTTTGAAAAAAAAATTCAGCACTTCCAAATATTTTTTTTGGTAGATGTCGCATATGCACCCGGGAGCCGAATTGAATTTTCCCTAAGTTAAACCCATATAGATATTATGTTGTAGATGCCCTCAAGTAAGAAAAGAGGGCAGGAATTTAAAGTGGTGGTACCAAAATAAAGTAACAGGAAGCGGAAAATGGATACTTACATTTTCGTGTTTCCCAAGTTCGCAAGCGAAGAAAGAGAAAAAAAAACGTCCATCGCCCATCAATGCTTTGAACGACTGTTTTCTATAGCTGGTAGAGCGAGACGCATGCATATCACGTCATCACTTGCTAACGAAGGAACTATTGTTTTCTGGAGCTGCCAAAAAGTCAAAAACCCCGGTAGCTTTCAGCCATGGATGAACTTGTCCTAGTTGATAGTATAATATTATATAATCAGCCGTAAACCTTGACCAGGAAGGAGCCGTGAATTTTCTTGCAAACGTACAGACGACTGCGGACTGCCTGAGTACACGATCGAGCCATATATTCAGTGCGTTGTTCTTTGGCGTGCTGATTATGGCGGCAGGAGCCATATATAGGTAGGACATTTCGGGCGGACACCGAAGCAAGCACACCGTACCGGGGATGATGGCTGAGCCAGTGAAGCTCATCGGTTGCTTTGGCAGCCCGTTCGTGCACCGCGTCGAGGTGGCTCTGAGGCTCAAGGGAGTCCCCTACGAACTCATCGAAGAAGATCTCAACAATAAAAGTGACTTGTTGCTGAAGCACAATCCTTTCCACCAGAAGGTCCCCGTGCTCCTCCATGGCGACCGTCCGGCCGTCTGCGAGTCCCTCAACATCATTGAGTACGTCGATGAGGCCTTTCAGGGCCCGTCGCTCCTCCCCTCGGACCCCTACGAAAGGGCCATGGCACGCTTCTGGGCCGCCTTCATGTACAAGGAGGTGAAGTGCTACACATACTTGCAGGAATAAGCTCTGTAACCAACTCTAAATATTCGCCGTATGTATCCAGTGCAAGGATTCCATGTGGATTTCGTTGTGGACGGACGGCGAGGTGCAGGCGGCGTCAGGAAGGGAGATGAAGGCGAACCTAACGCTCATCGAGAGGCAGCTACCGGAGGGGAAGAAGTTCTTCGGAGGCGACACCATCGGGTTCCTCGACATAGCCGTAGGAGGGATCGCGCACTGGATGGGAGTGTTCGAAGAGGTCACAGGGGTGCGTCTTCTCATCGATGAGGAGCACCCGGCGCTATGCCGGTGGGCGAGGGACTACACAGTGGACGAGACTGTGCGGCAGTGCCTTCCGGACAGGGACCGCGTGGTTGCTGCTGTAACTCCGAGGAAGGAGCTGTATGTAAGCATAGCTAAGGCAATGGCCGCACAGAAGTAGCGCGTGGTTGCTGCTGTAACTCCGAGGAAGGAGCTGTATGTAAGCATAGCTAAGGCAATGGCCGCACAGAAGTAGTCCTCTCATTGTTGGACCTTTAGATGCAAGTGCTCTCTTTGTTTTGAGTAAAACACATGTACTTCCCTTGTAATTGTATTTTTATTATGGCCTATTTTAAAATAAAAGACATTTTGATAGTAGGTCGTTTTAGCGAAGGTTTTGGCTCCTGGCGAAAAGAATTCACGAGGATGTGCAGGATTCCCGGTTACCACGGTAACCGAGAAATCTCGACCAGTTCCCGAGCAAATTAAAAAAATTGATATGCATCCTAAATAGGGAAAGAGAGAGTATGTTTTTTGGATGTGCCTTAGCAGTTGAGTTAAGTACCTAAGCTTAATGTATTAGTTGCATGTATACCAGGTTTCAGAGGTCGGTAGGTAACCACTTCTTGAAACAAATTTATTTTTACTTTTACGATAAAGGAAATATATTAATATCAAAAGATACCAATTACATCCAACCTCTGCAACAACATCCCACCCTAGTGGCAGCACGGATGCACACAGCCAAAAAAGAGTAAAGAAAACTAAGAAATAAAAGTCCCGCTATAGCATTCCAAACCTAGCAACAACAATACAACCACCACCGTGACAACACCTGAAATACCGACTCTCTAAAAAAGATGTCTCCAAGAAGGAAACAATGCACCAGCGCCGTTGTCGCCCGACCAAAGATCTTAGGTTTGCACCCTGAAGATAGTCTCCACTCTCAAAACAATGCCTCCAACACGGTTATTGCCAAGCAAAACCAGTTAAGGCCAGAACTTGGGTTTTCACCCTGAGAGGTAAGACTCTGAACTTCACCTGTGCTGCCGCCCAACATGCGTACCACTGCTGCAGAGCCTGGAACGCCAAGCAAATCCCTCAAGCATCACGGATACTCGAACCTCATTTAGCCAGTCCACCAATCCGGCATTTATGATATTCCTTCTTCTGATTTCACCATGGACCAAAAAGTCACCTAATATCAACGTAGAATAGAGCTTCGCGCCGCTCGCTCCGGAACCAAACGGTCAGAATACAAACATTGGTGCACGCGACCGAATAACACCCGATCCAGCAAACTCCAGGCAAAAGATGCACTGTTCCATTCGCCGGTGGAGCTTTCCAGAACTCATATCTCCAGCTAGATCAAGGCAAATTGGCCTCCGGTAGATCTTCATCTTCGCTTGCAAGAAACCCAAGGACCGCCACCAAAAACAAAGCAAGACCAGCAGCCCCCACGCTGCCAGTCCCTCCTGCCGGATCACCAGAGAACAGGATGGCGGCGCGGATCATGCAACCGTCAAACCGTCATTGGGGGCGGAGGCCACCACCGCTCCACCGAATCCTCCATGGCTACCGACGGAGAGCATCAGGCTCCGGCCAAGTAGACGTGCCGCCCGGCTTCCTCCACCGGCGCTTCATCACCTCCCATGGAATGCTGCAGCGGAAACCCTCTCCTCCTCTTCGTCGTTCGACGGAAGGGGCACCGCCGGAGCCGGAGCCGGGGCCGAGGCCGGCAACAGCTGCAGCTGTGGGGCGGCGGTCGGGGGGCGGCTACGCGGGGCGGGCGGATCCTCCGCCACCGCTCGGGAGGAGGGCGGGAGAGGAGGAGGTAGGGTTTCGCGTTTAGGGTTTTCCCGATAGATTTTTTCTACATAGAGGAGGAGGTAGGGTTTCGCGTTTAGGGTCTTCTCGATAGATACTGGTAACCGTCAAGTTTTCTTCTCTAGGTGCCAGCGCGCAGGGGCACGGCAGGGGAGTAATCAAAATTTATTTTTACTGTTTCAACATTCTAGGACTCGTGCATGATAATTGATTTGTTGGCAATTCTACCTTTAGGATCTCTCTGCTTTGGGTGCAATTGAAGATGATCCTCTGACGTGTAGCACTCTATCATGGAGATGGAGGCACTGATAGGTGGGCCCCACATCAGGTGAACTAACATGTCAGCGACCCAACATGAGTAATCATTGAAAACACACGGTAAAACAATGACAGGTGGGTTCCGCTGTCAGAACTATCGTTAACGTCTTGATGTCGTTTCCTCGATTGTTTGCTGGGAGCTAAAGCAAGACTCACGGAAAATTGTTTCCTGTGTGCCCGATTGTTTGCTCTCCGCAAATATCTGATTTACCGGTTGTAATTTGCCATGATTGTTTACGGTGAGCAAACACAAGGTAAATTATTTACCATGTGGAAAGGGGCTTTCACCGGTCTTCACGGTAAACCCCCGATTTCTTGTAGTGAGTTCAGAAGATTTGTTGCAGATTCAGATACCTTAGAATTCTAGAGGGACTTCAAAACTCGTAAACATGAAGGCAGATGGTCTTCTCTTTTTTTTGAAACACAAATATATTAACCTAGCAAGCCGCCTCATTAAAAACCTTCCAGTCCCCTTCGGTACCCTGGTAAGGAAAAGAGTGCGTCTGAAACTTGCTGCTGAAATCAATGTTCAATTACATCATTGCTCAAAAGAGCTACATCATTAAGAGCATCTACTAACACATGACTAGGTGGATCTCCCTCCCACTGAATAATACTATCTGACTAAAAACACCGTTTTGCAAGATTATGAGCTACCTTGTTTACTTCTTTTGGACAATGTTGAATCTTGAGTAGCCCTAAGCGCTTTCCAATTTGAAAACAATCGGCCAGAATTGGTGTATATGGCCCCCAAAGTTTAGCACCATTGCAAGCTTCAACCAATTCAAGACAATCTTATTCAATAATAACAGGTAAGCAGCCTAGCCTTTCACACAACAGTAAACCATGGCGGAGCGCTTCAGCTTCCGCTACTTTAGCATCCAACAAATTAAGCTTTGGTCATGCCCCACCCGAGATCACCTCACCTAGATGGTTACGGATAATCACAGCTGCAGCTCCCCTGCCATTAGGATAATATGATGCATCTATATTTACTTTATAATTGTTCCGAGGAGGTTTAATCCATTGCACCTGCTTTGGTACAGTGGGTTTAGCCGCAATACCAAAATTGCGTGTCAAAGCTTGAATAGAAAACGCCGTTCGGGCTGGTGGCGCTACCTTTTCCCCCTTAACAAATTCTCTTCGTTGCCACCAAATATACCATGATGCCACTAAAATAGTTTCCTGTAGCCCAAGTTGACCTAAGACAGGTGACATCTTCACAGGATTTCTTAATATCTCCTCTAGAATAACAGACCCAGATCTATCCAAACAGATGGATTCATTGATCACTCCTTCTAACCCCAGGGCTTTCCAGATTTTCTTCGCTCTCAGACAAGTAAACATAAGATGTCGGATGTCCTCGGAACCCTGCATACAGACTGGGCATTGGGCTGAAACCTTGATGTGGCGGTTAGCCAGAACCCCAACGCCAGGAATTAATCCGTGTAGAGCCCACCATCCAAAAAAAATTAATTTTCGATGGCAGATTTAGTTTCCAGAGAATATCCCAAACAGGATTTTTCATAGATGTTCCTTGTCCATCATTTCTTCCAATTTTTATACGATACTGATGTTCCCATTCGGTGTAGTAAGCAGATCTGACCGAGAAGATATGAGTCTTTGTTTTATGCCATGCGATAAAATCATCCTCTAGATTTGGACTTATAGGTATTCTCAGGATTTTTGAGCCTCTAACGGATGAAAGGTGTCCCTCACCATTTCTTCGTCCCATAACCCAGTAAAGGGATCAATCAGCTCATCAACAGTGCGGAGCGGGTTATGTCCTCTTTCTGTCTTAATTTTCCTTGATAGATTACCAGGGATCCAGTGGTCCTTCCAAATATTAATATTCTGACCATTCCCTACTCACCAGATATGTCCTCTTTTAAAAGTTTGAATACCTTTTATAATACTTTGCTAGGTGAAAGATGATCCCCCTTTTGGACCAGCATTAAGGAGATCACTTGAGGGATAGTACTTTGCTCTGAGATGGTCTTCTCTAGTGATGCTACCAAAGTATAGAAAGAAAATGGAAAAAAAAACGAATATAACATACAGAAAAAAATCGCCTATACTAAATTTCCAAGTAAAGAAAGAGAAAAGAAATACTTTGTAGCTTTCAACCGGTTTGTAAAGTAAACCACACATCACATTATCGCTTGCTAAGGATTGTTTTCAAGAGCCGCCAAAGAATCCTGTAGCTTTCATCCGTGGAAAAACAGAACATGTCAGACATATATAGATATATAAATCACCGCTAAAGTTTGACCCGAAGTTGCTGTGAATTTTATTGCAAACGTAGTGATCAAGGCAGCCGGAGTTATATATATCCCAGCTAAATAAGTGGTGACCGAAGCAAGCAAGCAAGCACTGACGATGCCGATGATGGCAAAGCCGGTGAAGCTCATCGGCTGCTTCGGCAGCCCAGTGGTGCACCGCGCCGAGGTGGCCCTGCGTCTGAAGGGAGTCTCCTACGAGCTCATCACTGAAGATCTCAACAACAAGAGCGAGTTGCTGCTGAGGCACAACCCCGTCCACCAGAAGGTGCCCGTGCTCCTTCACGGCGACCGGCCGGGCATCTGTGAGTCACTCGTCATCGTCGAGTACGTTGACGAGGTCTTTCAAGGGCCGCTGCTCATGCCGGCGGACCCTCTCGCTCGCGCCACCGCCCTGTTCTGGGCCAGCTTCATGGATAAAGAGGTGAACACTGACACACGCATATCGACATATGTATGGCTTTCATGAGAATTTCAGTTTTGTCATATGAACTTCTTTACTTCATCAACTCACTTCTAATCTTCACTCTGGTTTGCTACATAAGCAGTGCGGGGAGTCCATGTGGATGGCACTCTGGACGGACGGCGAGGCGCAGGCGGCGGCAGCAAGGGAGACGAAAACGAACCTGACGCTCATCGAAGGCCAGCTGCCAGAGGGGAGGAGGTTTTTCGGGGGCGACGCCATTGGCTACCTTGACATAGCACTCGGGTGGATCGCCCACTGGATGGGCGTGTTCGAAGAGATTTCCGGAGCACGGCTGCTGACAGAGGAGGAGCACCCCGTGCTGTGCCGGTGGGCGAGGGAGTACACGGCCGACGAGACAGTGAGGCAGTGCCTTCCGGACAGGGACCGCACGATTGCCGCCTTAACACCGAGGAAGGAGTTGTATATAAGCATAGCTAAGGCAATGGCCGCGCAGAGGTAGTTCTCTGTCTGTTTGACCTGTAGCAGTGGTTATGTAATTTAAAGCAATCGTCTGCATTTGGAATAAAAAGTGCTAGTACTCCCGGGGTAATCAGAATTCTTACGTTTCACGACAATGAAAGAGAGGTTTACGCTAGTATATGTAGAGTCATGCGGAAGCGGATATGATATAGAATGAAAAAAGCATTACCTTCATACCTTGAGATCCCAGCTTAGAGATGTTTCTGATCTTGGGCAATGGTGGATGGAGCAACTATTGGGCTGAACCAAGATGGATACTTGTTCTCTGAATTCACCTGTCACTTTTCTTTGGTCTATCTGGAAAGAAAGAGATACACGAGTTTTAAATAATCTTCACTCCACATCGGCAGCTTTGTTCAACAAAATTGTCAATGGGGCGGCAGTTTGGTTGTTTGCAGAAAGATCACTTGCAGGCCAGCTTGCTCATCGACCAAGGGAGCCAGACTAGTCTTGCCATTGCCTGTTCATACTGTCTTGTTTCTTCGCGGATTTCTCTCTAAACCACAGTCTGTTGTACAGTAGATGTTTGGTTTGCTCAGCAGTTTCATCCTATTGTGGTTGTCGTAACTCAGCCTTGGTACCCCTTTTCCCTTCTAATCAAATGAAAGCAGTGCCGACTATTTTTTGTTAATAAAAATAATGAAAAAGCAATTTAATAGTATTGTACTCGAACTGAAGTGTATTTTGACTTTGTGACAACAACTTATCGAGTATCACCGACTTCTTCCTATTCGGTTCCCAAAGTGACCATCAGAGGCATGCCATACTAGGTTTTACAATTTATGGTTCAAGGGTGGCTCATGTTGCTTCATTTTTTGACCAGCAATGCCACATCTTTGCTCGATTTGTTGACAAGCAACAGTGGCAGCTCGTGTGGAATGGGGCTACAATCAAAGTTTTTAGCATAGACATACTAGACAGTATCTTTTTTTTGTTAATCGTATCGTATTGTAGGATCGTATCGTAGTATCACGATATTATGAGATTTTTATTTTTTTAAATATAATCAATTTATGTGTTGCAGAAACTCAATTTGGCTCTCAGGTGCGTATGATCCCTCTACCATAAAAACATATTTTCAAGTGTTAAAAAAATTTCACAAAAAAATTACATGTACAACTCGATAATATAATATATGTGTGTTCGTCAAGTTTCACGAAAAAAATGATATTTTTTGTAGTCTACGTGAAAAAGAGAACATTTATCTTGTGACAAGTCTTTGTTTTAGCACCGAATTTTGTCCTTTTTACACACGCCACATGATAAGTCAATTTTTCATGAAACGATTTTGTGAACGCGTAGCACATGAAGATGTACGTGCGGAATTTTTGTTTCAAATTTTTTAATATTTCAAAATGTGTCTAACATGCATTTCAAAATAAAGGAAGCATACGCTCCCATGTGCTAAAACATCACTCCCAGTTAACTAGCATATATTTCTGTAAAAACATAGTATCATGTCATATTGCTCTAGTAAGGGAGTAATATATTAATCTAGACTTGGAGCATGGAGCCTAACATCACATGAGGGATATAGAGGTGGAAAATAGTGTGTTTAGTCCACAACAGAAAACCAATAAAATGATTACCTACTTATAAGGCTCGATGATGTTAGCAAGTTAATTAATTCTTTGATTAGTTTTGACTGGCGTGTGGTGTCACCTGTCATAGAAGTATCAGGATATTAATGATTCAAGGCATGGTATCACGTCTATTATATACTAAAAGCAGAATACGAGGAATTAAAATAGAGACACCACGTTAATCCACATCATCCTAAATATTTTTAACTCTTAGATCTGTAATTTACGGTTAGGATTTACCGATAGATTACGTAAATTTTATGTTCGCCCGGACAAACTTATTGAGACTTACGGTTTACGTGTCAAAGAAAAAATATACAAAGCGTGTATACTTTTGGAACTAATGTTTTACATGTGAACGAGAGAATATACAACGTGTAGAGTTTGTTTTCCTCTAGACGTGCTACACCAGGATTCGTAAAAACAAAAAACATGCTGCCACAGGATAGACCACACATACATCTGGCCGGCAAATATGCAAAAAAAAAAAAAAAAAAAAAACATGCGCGATGGCACTGCCATGCAAAGAATTGCATAGTACAAAGTTTTGCGATCAGCCTAATCCATAAATTTGATCGCTATATGTTTACCTACTGACATTAATATGTTGAGTTGTCCACATAATTATTTTTCCAAAGCGTCGATGATGTTGTGCCAACATAAGCCTATTTCAAAAATTAACAATGGAGGACTGAAATCTTAGTCTGTATATAAAAGTAATTAGATAATAACGATGTGATCTCCTCTGATTGATATTTTCTATAAAGAGAGAACATGCGGTTAATACTCCCTCTGTCTTGAAATTGTCAAACATTTATGTAAATTCAGATGTGCCTAAACAATATTAAGTGTACAGATGCATCAATATTAAGACACATATATATACATCCTTTTCGGAACGAAAGAAGCACATAAAATTGCCACACATTTTAGGCACGAACTTGCATTTTGTCAAAAAAAAAAGGTGATCATTGGTCATCTCATGAAGGCGCGCGATCCTTAGTTCGTTGATCGTGGCTGAATTTTTTAAAGAAAATCAGCCAGAAGATCCAAAAAAAGAGACAAAACATATCGCATGCACTTTTTTAGAAATAATATTTTATAACTGCTAGATTTTTATGATTTTTATTAGACCGATTATATCTTTTAATCCCTATCACGTTCGTTTTAGCGCCATCCAAGCATCTGGTCTGGCCTAGCCCTAGCACATTGTATTGCGATTACCACCCAAAGAAAATCAGCTAGGGAACTATCCATCATTATTTGTCCCGCTATCATGGGCAAATCAGACTACCACCGATAGAAAATCAGCAAACAACATCACCCACACAATGATTCATGCATCGGTATTCACCCCGCTATCATGGGCAAATCAACCAAACAAAGAATTCTGTATGAGCCATGGATCGATGCATCGCATCAGTCAAGCATGCTTTGACCTTCGACTCAGCAACAAAAGTTCATTGATTTTCGTCTTTCAGAATGCTAATCATAAGGCACTGTTGATGTTTTCCGCCAAGGAAATTGAAATGTGATGGTTTGATTAAGCTATTGGTGGATGATTAAGCTACTAGCAGAAGAATCACTAATCACATCTCACTAATCGTGAGGAGGCAACTCAATAGGCACATTGATAGGGTTCCACTGCAAAATCTTATGCAACGTTGATGCCTCCACACATTACATGGTTGCGAAGAGCTGATGTTCGGCTCATCTAAAAATTATAAATTATGGTGAGAAAATTAAGGTGAATGTCTGGCTAGATGGAAAGTTTATGCGTACAAGGAATGCAAGTCTTTATGGAATATTAAGGTCCATGTTTCAACTAGATACACGAGGTTAATATAGTTTTCATGTTTAGGTATTTGAAACATGGAAGCAACCAATGGATATGTCATGTTAGTTAATTTTTCGTGCTCAGGTTTTTTAAGCCACATTTTTCTTACCGGTTGTAAAAAATACTTTTATTGCATATACATACAAATCTTGATTCCAATAATTAGGAATTTAACCCTCGAAGTAACGACCGGAAGACCTTCACATGGGGTAATGTATGTCAGTTAGTTATATGCCTTAGTGATTTGTTTGATCACACTCTAATATTTGTTTGAATTGGCTTCCACTTCATGTCTTTCGGTTATATCTTTTATATATACTTAATATCTGAAATATCGTTAAATATTTAATGAAGAGGTCCTTGATTTCTTGGGTCATGAGTGAGAAATAATTTGATTGAATATTGAATATAGCTCTACATACATAGACACTTTGATTTTATTACTTATGTTCCAAAATACGAACCTAAAAGATGTGACGTTGAACATATCTATTTGTACTGCTAATTCAAAGATTTTCAAATTTGTTCAATAAAAAGTATACATTATGAAGAGTTGAAATTGTTCAAAATCTAAATGTCACATATTTTGGAATGGGTGAAGTAGTTACATTAAGAAATTTTCCATTGAAAATATTGAAGTTACGATAGAAAGAATGCAAGATGGTGAGGTCACCGCCTTATCTCTACTGTGACATCGAGAGTATCAGAACAATAAGAAATAGAGATTCAATATAATGAGATTTTCTTTTTTGAGCAATGGATATCACAATATTTTTCATTCAAATGATTGATAAATTTATTGTTTAATTTTTACTATATAATCAGAATTTAAAAATAAAAAATAAATATTATTATACTACAGATGATGCCCTCGCATTTGCAAGGGCCACCTTGCTAGTTCTGACAATGATAACACCCGGTTAAGATACAAAGTGTGATAAGTATCGTCTTAGTCCATTAGGATCTTTGTATCGTAACATACTTAGATCTGTATCGCGACACTGACAACCATGGATATAATCACTAGCTAACCATTTTGTTTAGAGCTGCGAAGCTTCCAGTGGCTTTCAGCCGTGCAAAAAATGCCATATGGTTTGACCAGAAGCTGCTCTGAATTTTCTTGCAAACGTGCACACGACTGCACGAGGACGAAACATATATTCAGTTTACTTTTTTCGCGTGGTGATCAAGGCAGCCGGAGCATTATTTCTCAGAGAAATTAATGAGACACCAAAGCAAGCAAGCACTGGTGATGATGTCCGAGCCGGTGAAGCTCATCGGCTGCTTCGGCAGCCCGGTGGTGCACCGCGCCGAGCTGGCGCTGCGGCTGAAGGGGGTTCCCTACGAGCTCATCACTGAAGACCTCAACAACAAGAGCGAGCTGCCACTGGTGGAAAAAGGGGCTTTGGTCGCGGTTGGCAACTGCCATTAGTCGCGGTGGCGCAACCGCGACCAAAGTAGCGCGACTAAAGGCCCCCCCTTTAGTCGCGGTTCCTTACGAACCGCGACTAAAGGCCCGTCCACGTGGGCCGCAGGCGAGCGCCAGGGCGGAGGACCTTTAGTCGCGGTTCTTCCGGCCAACCGCGACTAAAGGCCTCCGCAGGGTTTAGGGTTTAGCCCCTCCCCTAAATCTGGTTTCTTTTTAATTTGTATTATTTTATTTCTTTTGGGTTTTAATTTTGAAGGAGTTTCACATATTCTACGGTACTCGTATACATACATGCATATGAATGTACAATTTCAAACAAATTTGAAATTAGAACCAAAAAGAATTCAAGAGGAATATACAATATATATTCAATATCGGATGACCATATATAATATATATTCAATATCGGATGACCATATACAATTTTGAACAAGTTAGTTACAAATTCTGGTGCATATAAAGTTCTACGTCATCGTAATAGTATTCTCCTCTAGGATCGATGACTTCCCTCGCCAACCATCCAGCTAGTTCCTCTTGAATTGGTCGGAAGCGAGCTTCTGGATTAAGCGTCTTCCGGAGGTTATTCCTCATGATGTTGTTCTCACACTTCTGGTCCCGCTCATTGCAGTATCTCCGGATCCTCTCACAAACATAGTATCCACATAGATTGGTCCCCGGTGGCTGAATATCCCCGACCGTCCGCACTGCCATTTTAAAATGTAGCTCTTTTTTGAATTCACCGACCTTGGTATCTACGAACCGTCTCCAAACCCTACGAGGCAAAGAAAATTAAATAAACAAGAGAGTTATTAATTAGTTACTTGATATTAGGAAATGATGAACGAAATAGGCCGATCGATATAGAGCGCAAATGAATGAAAATAATTACTTTTGCATCATTTTTCTCATGTCGCCCAAAGCGTCGGATCCATATTCAGAGAGTCGTGGACGAGAACCGAGGAGGTCTGAACTTTAATTACCATAAGAATCCGAGTGGAACCTGCGGACACGATACATGCACAATCATGCATAACTCATCGATTAGCCACATACCATGCATGGAGTAAACAAAAGAGAATGTGCTCAAGACAGAAACACTCACCCAAAATGGTAAGGAAATAGAATATCACTTTTCCGTTGTTGTTTTCTAATAAACCGCCACAGGTCATCCTCCACGTTGGCGGGGTGGTGTTCTAACACATATGAATTAACGATGTGTGGGTCAATGAACCCAACATCATGGATGTTCCTTATTCGCATTTCCCGCTTCTTCATTCTCGCATAATAGCGTACACAACAAGATAGTTAGGACAATATATATATATATATATATATAGTGCAGGCAATGAACGAGATGGGGTAGAAATTAATAAATCACTTACGTAACGTAGCAACTGATGATAGATTTGTCGAGGTCGCGCAGATTGAACAGCTGGAACAATTCACCCAGATGAATTTGTACCGAGTAACGTTTGAAGTGATGCTCATATCTAACTTCCGCATAGATATAGTCTTTGGCGTTTTTATGTTTTATGTAACCCTTGTACCAATTTAGCGGACCTTTCATTTGTCGAGGTAGATCCTCTTCTCGCGCAGGCTCGATGAGAGGGCCATTCTTCACATATGTAAATACTACGTCCTTCATTGGCGCCTCATCAAGGCCTAACAGGTGCACGAAGAGTGATACCTAAGTCGGCCGCTTGTTCTCCGGCACTCGTTACGGTCAATCCATATGCTGCCGCAGCTGCTATGATATCGGGGGCATCCGGACCGGCGGCTTGCACTATGAGCGGGGCGATCGATTGTTTACTTTGTTCCCCGAGCTGGGCAACTTCTTTCCCCCTTTCTAATTTTGTCTCGGCCTCGTCCTCCAAGGCTTTCTTCTCCGCCAACTCTTGGTTCCTCTTGAACGCGAGTGCTTGCCTACGAAGTTCACGTAAATAGTCGTCAGGCAGATTCTTCGCGGCTTGGGACGGTGTGTTCAAAAATGACTTAGCCCACTCGCTTTTGCTTGTCGAATATACTCGGCTTGGGCTCGCCCTCTCTTTTCTTCTTGCACTCCTCCTTCCATTTCTCATGCCGAGCAGCCACGGCCGCTGCATTTTCCTCGACACTAAGTTCCCAAGGCCTCGGGATGAGAGGCTTCGGTGATGGCTCGGTATCTTTGTGGTTCTAGGTACATAAGGGTCCGGGTTAATAACCCAGGACCGCTTCTGCTTCTTCGCCGGAGGTGGATTGGGGGCGGTACCGGTGTCTGATCACCCGCCGGACGAGGACTGGGGGGCGGCGTCGGCTGACGTGAATGAGGTGTATTAGGTGAAGCACCACCGCCACCGTCACCGCCACCGCCACCGCCACCGCCACCGCCACTGCCACCGCCACCACCGTACGGGGGTGGACTTGTTGGCGCCTCGCCTGGAAACTTGATAAATTTCTTCTGCCATAGAATGAACTGGCGCTTGACATCTCCAAGTCTTTTCACCCCTTCAGGTGTAGCAATGTCAATGTCCAGGTCCTCAAACCCTTGGACTATCTCCTCCACCGTGACACGAGCATAGCCATCTTGAATGGGGTTGTTGTGGTGGAGTGCTCCGGTGGTAAAGCACCGCCGATGGCTACCTTCATGGACATGTTCCCGATAGGATAATACAGATGACATGCTTTCATCTCCTTTATATCGTCCACGGGGTAGCGAGGAGGCTCCGGTGCAGTAATTTCGACCACCGGAGGCTCCGGTGCAAGAATTTCTATCGTCGGTGCACCAGCCGGTGAGGCCTCCGTGGAAGCCACGCTGCTTCTTCTCCGCTGCCGGCTTCCGAGATCCATTGGATGATCTTCATGCTCGCGCCCGAGCTGCCTCTCTTTCGGCTACTAGTACACTCACGGTTTTCTTCATCACATCCATTTCCGTTACCAACTGCGCCACAACATCTTTTTCCGGATCCATCTTTCTCTTACGGCTTCGTAACCGTACGGGTCATCGTTCCGGGGAACCCTACTTTCCACGGAATGGGCCCCATGCCTCGTATACGTCCTCCGTGTTCAGGATTCCCGAGGGCTTTTGTCAGGGCGTCGTTCTCTCTGTTGAACTTGATCTTCCCTCTTGAGCATCCCTCATTGCCTCAATAAGCTTTTTGGGTGGGTGTAATTATTTTGCCCCGGTAAACACACTCCCTGTCTCCGGGTTCAGCCGATCCCCCATGCCCGTACCACCAGCCTTTTGGCCCTTGGGTCCCATCCCTCCGTACCGGACGGATTCCTCGCGCCCTCGCCTCGTTCTCCATCTTCTCCCACCTAGGCTGCCAAAAGCGATACCCTCCCGGCCCCATTTTATGATTGTACTCCTTCTTGGCCGCATTTTCCTTATTTTTTTTCGATAGTTCAAGGAACTCGCTCCGATTTCTTTTGCTTCACAAAATCTGGCCAATCATGTTGCAGCTTCTCATATTGTCCTTTAAAATCCGGAGTCTTGCCCCGGTTGACAAAGTCATGGGCTATATTTTGCTTGTATTTCCGAATGCGTTGGCCATCCTAGAAAGAGCGAATCGTTTGACTAGCTTGCGCCTCTTCTTGTTTTCCGCAATCTTGTTACCCTCCTCATCGTATTTGCGGTATTCCGGAGGTAGAACGAAATGTTCCATAAGCTTTTTGAAGCAATCTTTTTTTGTTCTCTTATCGACAAAAGTGAAACCAACACGTGCCTTCTTTGGCTCATTCCACTCCCGGAGGGTGATCGAGACGTTGTCTCTAACAACGGCTCCGCATTGGCCGACAAACTTGGTGGCGTTCTTGCTGGGCTCCAGCGGCCTGCCGGTTGCTTCGTCGACAACATCGATGGTGCATGTTTCTCCTGCTTTCATCGTCTTGGTTGCGCCACGCTTTGACGACGACGTACTCGATTTTTCGACGATCCGGCCGAGGGCTAAAATAAGAAAGAGAGTCGCGCGCGTTAGTACACACACATTTATTCAAATCGCTTAGTTGTATCACCGCACGCTCAATATGTATATATATATACCTCGGCGCACGGAGGTGGTTGCTACTTCCAATTGAAGATCGTCGTTTATCGACGTTTCTTCGGCATCATCTTGCCGACGGCGCCCTTCATCTTCACCCTCAAGGTTCGGATAAGAAGAGATATCATCTTCTTCTTCTCCGGTCGGCACATATGGAATATCGCCTTTTATGATGCCGAACATATGGTCTTCGCCGTCCGGATCATAGTTGTCCAGAATCGGGTCAGCTCTATCGTCCGCCATATGTCGATCCCGAAAACATGTAGTCAAAACAAATTAATTAAGTGAAGAAGGGGCGGTGGCGGTGGCGAAAGGGCGGTGGCAAAAGGAGGGGGCGAGGAAAGGGTGGGAGAGGGGGGGGCGGAAGGTGGGCGCGCGGTGGCGGTGGCGAAAGGGGGGCGGCGGTGGCGGTGGCGCCGCCCCTCTCGCCGCGAACAAAAAAAACCCGCATATACGTAGGGGCGGCGAGGGGGGCGGCGCATTTTTTGAGTTCTTTTAAAAGTGATAAAATACAAAAGTGAAAATTCCACGAGTCTCAAATTTTAAGTTAAATTTTAATTAGTTCCTTTTTAAGTCAAATTTTAAGTCTTCTTTTAGTTTTTTAAGTCTCAAATTTTAAGTCAAATTTTAATTAGTTCATTTTTAAGTGATATTTTAGTGAAATTTTACAAGAAAAAAAAACTAAAAAAGAAAAAAAAACGGCCGGGCGGCGCCCCGCCCCTTCTCTCTCTCTCTCGATCTCCTCTCTCTCTCTCACCGCGGGTCGCCCCGGCCCCCTTCTCTCCGGCCGGTGGCTCCGGATCGACGGCGGCGGCGGCGGCTGCCGGGCACGGCGACGGCGACGAGCGCGCGGCGACGCTTCGAGGGCGCGGCGCGCGGCGGTTTGTTTGACTACGCGCGCGCGCGGCGGCCGGCTTTGCGCACGGCGGAGACGACAAGGGCGCGGCGACGCATCGCGTGGGCGACGACGAGGGCGCGACGACGTCCGACGAGGGCGACGACGAGGGCGCGGCGACGAGGGCGACGACGGCGATGGCGCGCGCGCGGCTGCAGGGGTTTCGGCGGAGAAGACGAGTGGCGCGGCCGTTCGCGCGCTGGAGAATTTATAGGGACAGCCCTTTAGTCGCGGTTGGGGTCGCCAACCGCGACTAAAGGCTACTTTAGTCGCGGCTGGCGACCCCAACCGCGACTAAAGGGTTTTTCGCCGGGTTTTTAATTTCCCACGCGCAAGGACTTTAGTCGCGGTTGGCCAGGCCAACCGCGACTAAAGGTCTTTTTTGAAAATACTTTTCTTTTTTGAAAATCATATAATACATATAATATATCAATAAATACAGAAAAAATAAAACTAATTCAATTCAAAATGTTAAAAATACAAATAATATATCAAAAAATTCAGAAAAATAAAACTAATTCAATTCAAAATGTTAAAAATACAAATAATATATCAAAAAAATTAGAAAAATAAAACTAATTCAATTCAAATTCTTAAAAATACAAATAATATATCAAAAAAATCAGAAAAATAAAACTAATTCAATTCATATTCTTAAAAATACAAATAATATATCCAAAAAATCAGAAAAATAAAACTAATTCAATTCATATTCTTAAAAATACAAATAATATATCCAAAAAATCAGAAAAATAAAAATAATTCAATTCAAATTCTTAAAAATACAAATAATATATCCAAAAAAATCAGAAAAATAAAACTAATTCAATTCAAATTCTTAAAAATACAAATAATATATCAAAAAATCAAAAAAATAAAAATAATTCAATTCAAATTCTTAAAAATTCTTCCCGCCACTTTCTTCCCGCCTCTTTCTTCCCGCCACTTTCTTCCCGCCACTTTCTTCCCGCCTCTTTCTTCCCGCCACTTTCTTCCCGCCACTTTCTTCCCGCCTCTTTCTTCCCGCCACTTTCTTCCCGCCTCTTTCTTCCCGCCTCCCTGTCTTCCCGCTCCCAATTTTCCCGCCATTTGTCACTACATATAGGTAGCCCGGCTTGGCCAACATTATCACATCTCTACAATCTCTCATCACTCTCTCATGGCTTCCACCGCACCCACTCTAACCTACCAGCGAGTGGAGGAGCTTTGCGCATCGAACTACCCTTGCCCACCGGGCTACCGCGTCCTCGCCGGGCCGGAGCCTAAGCGCCGGCGGCGTGCCGGTCCCTCCCGTCCCTCGTGGTACTGCGCGCCGGCGGCCATCACGAACCACTACTACCTCGACCTCACACCGGAGCGAGCGGATGAATCCCCGCGGCATCCCGATAACCAAGCATACTTGGGACGCCTTCTTCATCAATCGGCGTGAGAGGGCGCTCGCCGTGGTATGAGGAGGACGGTCCGCCTCCCGGAAACTTCCACGAGGCCGGCCGTCGGCTATGGTGGTACGGCCGGAATCCGCAGAGCGTCATGGACTACATCACGGCCGGCGATATCCCCCGCTTGCGCTACCCTCGCTTCGAGCCACGAGCGCCGCCCGACGACAGCCGACGACAAGCAGCGACGACGACGCCGGCAACTTAGAAGGCGACGACTACCAGCACAACGGCGGCGGCTATGAAGACTACGAGTATGCATATTATACGCCTAGGCAGGAGTATGACTAAATCACTCCAAATTTCATGTATGCAGGAGTATGACTTAGTCACTCCAAATTTCCTATATGCAGGAGTATGACTTAGTCACTCCAAATTTCATGTATGCAGGAGTATGACTTAGTCACTCCAAATTTCATGTATCATCGATGCTATCTCGAGTCAATTGAATCATTCGAAAATGGACACCAAACACATCACGGGTAATATAATTCACATGATTCATTCAACAAAGTTTGGTACAATAAATTATTACACATCATTTCTTCCCTTGTGTCCCCGCTTGCTTACGATTGTGCCGTATCCATGGAGCATCCTCATCATTTAACTTAATGCTTGGGTCGGTGTTCACTTTGAAGGGCGGAATTTCAGCAAACATATTATAATCTTCCGACATGTCCTGTCTTGTCCTCCACTCCCACGATGTTTCTTTTCCCCGAAAGAACAATGTGGCGCTTTGGATCATCGCATGATGTACTGATCGTTTTCTTATCTTTCCGTTTCCTCGGTTTTCTACTCATGTCCTTCACATAGAAAACCTGAGCGACATCTTTCGCTAGGACGAATGGTTCGTCAAGATAACCAAGATTGTTGAAATCCACCATTGTCATTCCGTATTGCTGGTCCACCTTTACCCCACCTCCCGTTAGCTTGAACCATTTGCACCGGAACAAAGGGACCCTAAAGGAGGGTCCATAGTCAAGTTCCCATATCTCCTCTATGTAACCATAATATGTGACCTTTTGCCCATTCTCGGTTGTCGCATCAAAGCGGACACCACTGTTTTGGTTGGTGCTCTTTTTATCTTGGGCGATCGTGTAAAATGTATTCTCATTTATCTCGTACCCTTGGAAAGTCGTTATAGTCGAAGATGGTGTCTTGGCCAACATGTACAGCTGATCTACAACATCTTCGTCACTCATTAAATGTTTTCTCAACCAACTGCCGAAAGTCTCCATGTGGGCCTTCCTAATCCAGGATTCAGGCTTCCCAGGGTTGTCCGAGCGTAAAATATTCTTGTGTTTCTCAAAGTACGGAGCCACCAAGCTGGAATTGGTCAGAACTGTGTGGTGTGCTTCAGTCAGAGAATGGCCGTCCATACATATCGTTGATTTCCTTCCGATCGTGCCTTTTCCACTTAGTCTCCCCTCGTGCCGCGATCGAGGAAGACCAATCGGCTTAAGGTCAGGAACAAAGTCAACACAAAACTCAATTACCTCCTCATTTCCATAGCCCTTGGCGATGCTACCTTCTGGCCTAGCACGGTTACGAACATATTTCTTTAATATTCCCATGAACCTCTCGAAGGGGAACATATTGTGTAGAAATACAGGACCGAGAATGGAAATCTCATCGACTAGGTGAACCAGGAGGTGCGTCATAATATTGAAGAAGGATGGCGGGAACACCAACTCGAAACCGACAAGACTTTGGATCACATCGTTCGTAACCGTGGTAGAACTTCTGGATTGATTACCTTCTCGAGAGATTGCATTGAGGAATGCACATAGCTTCACAATGGCTACTCGAACATTTTCCGGCAGAGCCCCCTCAAAGCAATCGGAAGCAATTGCGTCATAATCACGTGGCGGTCGTGAGACTTCAGGTTTTGGAACTTTTTCTCCGCCATGTTTATTATTCCCTTTATATTGGACGAGAATCCCGACGGGACCTTCATACTCGCTCGGGCATTCAAAAAAGATGACCTTCTCTTCTTTGGTCGAGCGTAGCTGGCACGACCTTGAAACCGTTCCGGATGCAGGTCATCGTGGTCTTTCAAACTTTGCTCGGTCCCGCCGTGCTTCCTTTGTATCATTTGACTTCCCATACACGCCCAAGAAGCTTAGGAGGTTCACGCAAATATTCTTCGTAACGTGCATCACGTCGATTGCAGAGCGGACTTCTAGGACTTTCCAATATTCTAGCTCCCAGAATATAGATTTCTTCTTCCACATGGCTACGTGCCCGTCAGCTCCCTTCGGAACTGATTGTCCGCCAGACCCTTTCCAAAGATGACTTTCAAATCCTTGACCATATCAAATACCTCAGCACCAAGTGTGTTCCGCAGTGCTTCGGCCGGTGATCTGCCTTGTCGTTGTAATGCTTGCCTTTCTTTCTTATCGGATGACCTTTCTGAAGAAATCGACGATGCCCAAGGTACACGTTCTTCTTACAATTTGGCAAATGTACACTTTCAGTCTCATGTAAGCAAGTGCGTGCATGCATTGTATCCCTTATTTGACAGTCCCGAAAGGTTACTAAGAGCAGGCCAATCGTTGATGGTTACGAAAAGCAACGCTCGTAGGTCAAATTCCTCTTCTTTGTGCTCATCCCACACACGGACACCAGGTCTGCCCCACAGCTGTAAAAGTTCATCAACTAATGGCCTTAGGTACACATCAATGTCGTTGCCGGGTTGCTTCGGACCTTGGATGAGCACTGGCATCATAATGAACTTCCGCTTCATGCACAACCAAGGAGGAAGGTTGTAGATGCATAGAGTCACGGGCCAGGTACTATGGCTGGAGCTCGCTCGCCAAAAGGATTCATGCCATCCGTACTTAGACCAAATCTTATGTTCCTTGCGTCAGCTGCAAAATCTTTGAACTCTCTGTCGATCTTTCTCCATTGCGTTCCATCCGCGGGGTGTCTCAACTCCCGTCCGACTTACGGTCCTCTTTGTGCCATCGCAACAACTTGGCATGCTCTTTGTTCCCGAACAGACGTTTCAACCGTGGTATTATAGGAGCATACCACATCACCTTGGCGGGAACCCTCTTCCTGGGTTTCTGGCCCTCAACATCGTCACCAGGGTCATCGCCTCGGATCTTATAACGCAATGCAGTGCATACCGGGCATTCATTCAAATTCTCGTATTCACCGCGGTAGAGGATGCAACCGTTGATGCATGCATGTATCTTCGTAACCTCTAAACCTAGAGGGCGGACAACCTTCTTTGCTTCGTACGTATCGGCGGGCAACTCGTTATTCTTTGGAAACATATTCTTCAACATTTTCAGCAAGTTTTCAAATGCCGAGTCAGCCTACACCTGCCCGTGCCTTCCATTTCAGCAAATCCAAGTGTGCAGCCCAGCTTTTTCAGACCATCATCGCATCCGGGTACAGCGCCTTCCCGTGATCCTCTAACATGCGATCCAAATTCTCCCTCTCCTTTTCGGTCTCAGTGACGTCTCCGTGCATCAAGCAATGGTCCGACCAAGATCATCAACCGGATCCTCTTCTTCACCTTCCCTTCACCTTCCCCTTCACCTTCAGCATCCTCCATGAAAGTATCACCGAAATGAGAAAGATAGCTTTCATCGATGAAATCATCCCCTTCTTCATCTTCTTCCATTATAACCCCTCTTTCTCCATGCTTGGTCCAACAATTATAGCTTGGCATGAAACCGTGCCGAAGCAGGTGCATGTGAACATCTCTTGAGGAAGAGTAACCCTTCTGATTCTTACACTTAACACATGGACAGATAACAAAACCCCCTGCTTGTTCGCATTAGCCACTACGAGGAAATCTTTCAAACCCGTACCGAACTCGCCGGAGAGTCGGTTACCGTACATCCATTGCCGATTCATCTCGCATTATTATAATATAAAATATATAATTAACCATCATGCATTTGTTAAACTAACTAGCTACAAACAATATAAATTAAACAATGAACTACACACACATGCATATTGTATCAATGACGACACATCAAAGGTTCAAGTTGCTAACCGCGATCGAGGAGGAAAAAATAAATGAGAAAGCTCAAGTGTGGCTCCAACACTTCATATCATGTTTGTTTCATGCTCTTGGGGCATTTCATCAAACACCTTATGTGCATAAGAGGAACCAAAAGCAAACCTAACACTCACTTGTGAAGTTTGTGAAGAGAATGGCTCCAAATGGCTAAGTGTTGGCTGCTGGATGGGTATATATAGGGAGGGGCTTTAGTCCCGGTTGGCCTGGCCAACCGCGACTAAAGGCCTTCGGGCACCTTTAGTCGCGGTTGGCCCGGCCAACCGCGACTAAAGCCCCCACGTGCACCGGCTGGCCACCGAGCGCCCTGGGCCCAGGCCTTTGGTCGCGGTTCGCCTCCCGAACCGCGACTAAAGGTACCATTAGTCGCGATTCCTTTACCTTCGCGACTTATGGGGCTTCCCGGAAGCCTGTTTTTCTACCAGTGTGCTCCTGAAGCACAACCCCGTCCACCAGAAGATGCCCGTGCTCCTCCACGGCGACCGGCCGGCCATCTGCGAGTCGCTCGTCATCGTCGAGTACGTTGACGAGGCATTTGATGGGCCGCCGCTCATGCCGGCCGACCCTCTCGCTCGAGCAGCTGTCCGGTTCTGGGCCAGCTTCATGGACAAGGAGGTAGGTGAACTGACACATATATCTTGCAGGAGTTGGATTAGTTCGATCAGTAACCAAATTTCAGATTTTCACTCTGCTCTGCTGTGCCTACACAGTGCCGGGAGTCCATGTGGATGGCGCTGTGGACGGACGGCGAGTCGCAGGCGGCAGCCATCAGTGCGACGAAGGCGAACCTGACGCTCATCGAGGGGCAGCTGCCAGATGGGAAGATGTTCTTCGGAGGCGATACCATCGGCTTCCTCGACATTGCCGTTAGCGGGATTGCGCACTGGATGGAGATCTTCGAAGAGATTGCTGGAGTGCGGCTGCTGACGGAGGAGGAGCACCCGACACTGTACCGGTGGTCGAGGGAGTACACGGCGAACCAGACCGTGAGGCAGTGCCTGCCGGAAAGGGGCCGCCTGCTTGCTGCCTTGGCGCCAAGCAGGGACATCTTCGTAGGGATGCAAGCGGACGCCTGCCAAACCATGGATTCTTGTCCGCCTCGTAACTTCGTTCTATAATCACCTAGTCACTTTAGCCAATTTCCACCACACACCTAATCCAGCGGGCTGTCCGCCAGGCCCACCGGACGGTCCACTTGCATGCCTGCATCTTCGTGTCCATTGCCAAGACGATGTCCGCACAGAAATAGTATGTTGGAACTGCAACACTGCATATGTAAATTGCAGGTGATCATTCTGCGCATAAAAAAATAAAAAATTTGCAGGTAATCTCTGTATTTGGAACAAAGCTCATATACTACACTGTAATAGGGGTGTAAGCATGATCTCACTAACGTTGTCTAACAAATCATTTAGTTCAAAATTTTATTTAAAGCATAACATCTAGACAAAAAAAGGATGACTTAGACGTTAAATTACGCTGTCAAACTCTTTCCGTCAGTTTGGAATTTTGGTCGAGGTGCTCTCAGAGCCACAAGGCAACGGGATCAAAATCCTGCAAAATGCACCATTAATGTAAAATAGTTACGATCTATCATCGATCTCGCGTCTAAGTGTTAAAATAAGTTGCCAAGCGATGTTGCCTAAACCTTTCCATCGGTTATTCGACAAAAACTTGTCCGCATCGGCACTTCATCTTTCACAATTTTTTTTACCAAAATATGGTCCAAGACTTAGTCTTCAAGGATGATGTATACCGATACCCAACTTTGCTCGATTGGCTGGACAACTTTGAAAAATTTGGAGATGCATTCAAGTATAAAAATATATATACTATACGCCATTTCCAATAAAATTACTCTGCCCCCTTTCTCCGAAATATCGATCACTTCAGTTGACAAAACATATATGTAAATATTTATCTTCCAAGAATAGATGTATGTGCTGAGCCATTGTTTCCAAGAGAATAAAAATGTTCATACCAATATGAATAATAATAATAATCACATAATTGAAAAAAGAACACTGCCAAATTGCTGAAATAGATAAAATATAGAGAAGAATATGTACAATAGGAACTAATACGAACAATTTTGTGAAAATAATTTCAAAACACTATTGAGAAATGAATCAAAAATATATTAAAAGTCCAAAGACACGGATGGAATTTCTAATATGTAACTCTTTATATAAGAAACCTTCAAGACTATGCATATTGCCAATTTTATATAAAAAAAATAAGAATTACTCCCTCCGATCCATAATTATATGGATGGGTGGGAGTAGATTAAAGGAGTATAGTCTAATGTAAAAAAAAAAACTAGGCTATTCAATTTATTTTACCTTTTTAGATTCCTTGTTTTCTCTTAATTCTCAAGATTTGAACTGAATGATAAGGTTTTTTTTCCTTGTTTTTCAAAGTTGCATTTATTTTCTCCATCTCCATTTCATCAAAATGATAATACATGTGTCTGATATAGTAACTATATCTGTTTAACCGATTTTTGTGTTTGAACATTCCATGACTTTTATTCATTTCGTTGGCCCACCCTGCCTTTCTGAACCTGCTGCCGTGCCATGGCGTTCAAGATAATGTCATGGACGAGGACGTGAGACGACCAGTACACTGACGATGCGAATTTTTTTTTTCACTGGTACAGTGAGACACAATATTCTCGAGCTAATAACTGGTTCAATCTGCAAGAGACTCCCGTAGCTATCATCCGTGGAAGATCATGTCACAAATCGAGACAAAACTTTGACGCGAAGTTGCCATGAAGTTTCTCTTGGCCATACTTGTATGGAGTACTAGCAAGTCTAGTATTCAGTTTTTGGTTTAACCTGACGATCAAATTGGGCAGACCAACATATACCCCGGATAAATCAGGCAGAATCGGAAGCACCGGCCACGATGTCTGAACCGGCGGTGAAGCTCATCGGCTGCTTCGCCAGCCCGTTCGTGCACCGTGCCGAGGTGGCCCTGCGTCTCAAGGGAGTCCCCTACGAGCTCATCGAAGAAGACCTCAGCAACAAGAGCGACTTCTTGCTGAAGCACAACCCGGTACACCAGAAGGTGCCCGTGCTCCTCCACGGCGACCGGCCGGCCATCTGCGAGTCGCTGGTAATCGTGGAGTACGTCGACGAGGTCTTTGATGGGCAACAGCTCCTCCCTTCTGAACCCCTCGCCCGCGCCGCCGCCCGGTTCTGGGCCACCTTCGTGGACAAGCAGGTGAGCTGCATCACTGACGCATATACAGAATTCCAGACACAATCTTTCACTGATGTTTTGCTGCCTCCATGCATATGTACGCGCGCAGTTCAGGGAGTCCTGGATCGCTATGTTTTCGTCGGACGGCGAGGCTCAGGTGGTGGCTGCGAGGGATGTGAAGGCGAACCTGACTCTCATCGAGGGGCAGCTGCCGGAGGGGAAAAGGTTCTTCGGAGGCGACTCCGTCGGCTACCTCGACATAGTCCTCGGCGGGATCGCGCACTGGATGGAGATGTTCGAGGAGATCGCCGGGGTGCCGCTGCTGGCAGAGGAAGAGCACCCGGCGCTGTGCCGGTGGGCGAGGGCGTACACTGCGGACGAGATCGTGAGGCAGTGCCTGCCGGACAGGGACCGCCTACTTGCTGCCTTGACGCCGAAGAGAGACACGTTCGTGTCCATTGCCAAGGCAATGGCTACACAAAAGTAGTGTGCGTGGCTGACAGGGAGGACCTGCTCCCACATTTCACGAGAGGGAGGAGATTTGCTGTGACTGACAAAGTCAATGTTTCCAGAAAGAAATGTTACCTATCCGGGGTTGGATGTGATGGAATAAAAGGTTGCCTTTTTAGGAAGAAGTGCATTTTAAACCCGAGCACTAGAAGTTCGGCGAAATGAACCTCAAACTTCAAATTCACGTCGTTTATACCCTGAACTAGTCAATCTCAGTTAAAATTGAACCCTAGAGGAGTTCGGCGCACCGGAAAAGGAAATAATCCCGGACAGGGATAACTATTGTGTCACTAACTACAGAGGCCCACATATCAGATTCATCTTCTACAGAGGTACAGCAAAGCAAAAGAGATTCAAAACAACATTCTGTAGTTACTGACCTAACAACAGGCAACCGATTCAAAATCAGAACCTAGCTGAACTTTGAAAGCAGTACATAACGCCTCCGAAAATCAGAATCAACGGACAACTGATCAGGACTGTTTTCTGAAATCGGCTCCGCGCCATGGCAGTCAAGTGTATGATCCCCTTCGAACAGATGAGTGGCCTGAGAAAAACCCTAGCTCCTGGCGTCGCCCACGCGGGCAACCTGGGAGCTCCTTCGCGGCGCCCCACCCTAGCACCTCCCCACCATTCCCCCTCCTCCTCGCCGCCGCCAGAGGGCGTCGCCGGGCAAAGCCTGCGCGGCGTCAGCGGCGGCGGGGCTCCTCTGCTCCCTCACGCGGTGGTGGCGGCGCGGGTCTTCGCGGCCGGTGAGGGCGCCGTGCTGGTAGGGCGCGGCGGCAAGGTTGCTCCGCAACAGCGTGGCGACTACGCGGTCCCGGCGTGCCCGCGGCGGCTACGGTTCACCGGAGCGGCCTGCAGTGGGTGGCGCGAGCTCGGAGGTGCGGCAGGCATGTGGAGGTCGTGGGCGCCGCGGAAGAGGCCAGGTGCGACAGGGCGCGGCTGGCGGCAGTGGTCGTCCACCCCGTCACGGAGGTTCCCGGCGAGGTGCTAGGTAGTGCGGCCTGGATCTCGATCTAACTGCCTCGAGTCGGGCCAAGGAAGGGGCCCGCGTCCCTATTCGAGCCCATCCACCTCCGCCCCAGATCTGCGGGCACACGCAGCCTTGGGAGCTGCTGGTCGCCGATCTGGCTGGTGGTGCTCTCCCGATGTGGCGGCGGTGCGGCGATGTTCCGGCTCTGGTTTGGATGGGCTCTCTGGCCACCGCGCTTGCGGGGCAGGGCAGGGGCCCCGGGCTTTGGCCCAATCCGTCTCCAGATATGGCGTGCCCGGCAGCCACGAGGGCTATCAGTTTGCAGCTCATGTTCCTCGTGAGGTGGTGCTTGTCTTCTTCGGTCTCACAACATGAAGAGTTTGGACGTCGGGGCGGCGGCCCTGGAAGGTGGAGTCATGTTGGTTGGAGGGCGAGCCAATGACTCTGGTGCTGGCTGGTGACCACGGCCGTGAGGACGGCGTGGTGGTCGGCGAGTTGAGTGTTGTGGGGTGTAGTTGGCGGTGACTTTGCCAAAGGGAAACCTTTGCCCCTTGGGCCACGGTGGCGACGTCCGCGGACGGCATTCCCTTGTTGAAGGCGTCGTGAGGCTAATCTCTGTCCTCTACTTCCTCCGGGTGAAAATCCAAGATCTTCGGATCGGGCGGTGGCGGCACTCCGGTGTCGTACTCTTCTTGAAGACACCGTCTTGGAATCCACAGCACGAGACTCTCTGATGGTTGTGACGGAGGTGACTCTTCGGCGATCTTCGTCAAGGCTTGCTCCGTGCCCTTCCCTTGTCGAGCTTCCTTGGTGTTGTTGTTCGGTCTATGAGCAACGTGGGTTGGTCCCCGGTGGTGGTCGGCCTCCGGTGGCGTTTTTGCGACGGAGGGGTGCTGTCGACGGCACGCGTGAAAAATGACTCACTCTCGAGTGAGCTCCGGCCCGACACTGTAGCTTCCAGCTCTGCTCCGAGTCCTCGTAGGCATTTTGGTTGAGCATGTTGGTCGCTCTTCTGGCTATAGCTTCTTTGGAAGTTCGTGTGGGTGTGTGGTTTCGATCTGTAAGCTAGATTCAGCACTTTGTATCGTTTTTGTCATTGGTGGCTTTGTTAATTTAAATTGGGCGCTTGCCTGCCTTTTATCTAAAAAAAGATCCCCTTCGTGTCCAAATACATGGACGCGGACAGATAGTCCTCTGCTTTGACTAGTGTCACATTTGACACGAGGACGTGATAACGCGAAAGCTTTTTCTTCCTCTTTGGTACAGCGTGATACAGCATCACTACTCACAAGCTAACAGCTGGTTAGAGCTGCGAGAGACTTCGGTGGAATATCATGTATTCATGTCCTAAATCGCGACTAAACTTTGATGCCAAGTTGATGTAAACTCTGATATACTTTAAGGAGGGAGTACTCAGTTTGGTTTTAACCTGACGATCGAACTGGCAGAGCTATATATATACCCGGCACACCGGAAAGCAAATAAAGCACCGGCGACGATGTCTGAGACGGTGAAGCTAATCGGCTGCTTCGGCAGCACGGCCGTGCACCGCGCCGAGGTAGCCTCAAGGGTGTCCCCTTCGAGCTCGTCGTAGAAGATCTCACCAGCAAGAGCGACCTCCTGCACACGCACAACCCCAACTACAAAACCGTCCCCGTCCTCCTCCACGGCGACCGGCCAGCCGTCTGCGAGTCGCTCATCATCGTGGAGTACGTTGACGAGGCCTTTGATGGCCCGCCCATCCTGCCCTCGGATCCCCTCGACCGCGCCGCCGCCCGCTTCTGGGCTCGCTTCCTCGACGACAAGGTAAATCAAGATCCTGGCTAACAGGAAAAATTCAGCTTCAGTGATTGCAAATTAGAGTGTACAAGAATTCATTCCATACATATGCAGTGCTGGAAGGCTATGTGGGTGGCACTCTGGACTGCGCCCGGCGAGACGCAGGCGGCGTGGGCGAGGGAGGCGAAGGAGAACATGACGCTGCTGGAGGCGCAGCTGCCGGAGGGGAAGAAGTTCTTCGGAGGCGACGCCATCGGTTTTCTTGACATCGCCGTCGGCGGGATCGCCCACTTGCTGGGAGTGTTCGAGGAGATCGCCGGGGCGCGGCTGCTCGCCGAGGAGGACCACCCGGCGCTGCGCCGGTGGGCGAGGGAGTACTTGTCGGATGAGACCGTGAGGCAGTGCGTTCCAGATAGAGACAGCGTGATGGTCGCCTTGGCCGCGAGGAAGGAGCTGTATGTGTCCACAGCCAAGGCAATGGCTGCACAGAAGTAGTGCTATGTGTGCTTGCCGGACAGGGAGGAGCTGCTCCCACATTTCACGACGAGGAAGGAGATCGACGTGTTTAAATCGACAGATTAGCAATCAGTTTAAATTTATGTATTTCTCTGAATGATATCTTACCTAATCTTTACAAAGTTTACTTCACAAAATTCGAAATTTCAATGTTGAAACACATTCAAACATGATTTCTGTTACCGGACTATGGCGGCTTACGCCGGCCTAAACATTTCAAATATGATGGTGCACAATAAAAATAAAAACTCGTTAAAGCTAGAGACAAAATCGTCTCTCCAAACTAAACTCTTAGACAATTACCAATTTTTTTCTAACTTTGATAAACCAAGTTTAGAACAAGTACATAATTGCTTCAAAGAAAAAAATTTAACAAGTTTCGTCATGTTTAAATGAGTTTTGAAAATCATTTTTTTGAAATTATCAAAAAAATATTGATCTTATTCTGTAGCTCCCTTGAATAAGAACTCAAATATTTGGACGGTTCAAACTTATGGTTTAAAAGCTATACAAATTGCATGTTTTAAGACTAGCATAAAATTTATAGACTATAAAATAGGAAGGAGAGGCAATTATGTCAAAGTCGCATGACCTGTCTAGGCTAACGCTCGTTCCTCTCGCCCGCTCCCAAGGGGCGACGACAGCGGGACCCTACTAAAAGCGGCCGCCGCAAGCACCTCCCATCCTCCTCTTCCCACCCCTCGCTCGAAGGAGTCGGCCTGGGACGGTGCCCTAGGGCTAGGGCGTGGCGCAGCCTCCGGCGTCATGGTGTCGTCGTTCTGCGGTAGCACGGTGAGAGTAGTGGTGGTTCTTCTCCATGCGAATCAATGATGAATGGCGTGAACAACACACCACTTTCTCTCATTTTATACATGAGGCCTCTTGGCCCCGCTTTATATATAAAGCCCTCGTAATCTCATAGAAACACCAACACACTCACACCAGATAAATCCCTAGAACAAGTTCACCAATAGCAATGTGCGTACCAAGCGTAAAGAGAAGCTAAAGCACATGAGAGCTAAGATGGATAAGACATATAATACATAGTAGGCCCTAAAGTGGGTCGAATAAAGAAGCTCGGCTCAGGCTCTAGGCCGTGCATGCAACCTCCTGACCTTGTCTAGTAGCTTCTACTCCTTCTGTTCAAACAGAACCCTCCAACACAGCATATGAATTGATATTTGGAAAAAAGCATCAGTCGGGTTACCAATCAGCTGCTTTCCTTCTATAGTCTGTTTATTATGGATCTTTCAAAGGGTTCAGCAAAGGGCCACAAAGTTAAACCAGACTTAGTCTACAAAGGGAGCCTGAAAGGCCTTTGGAGGTAGCAATAAACTAACCAGCCCCATCTGGAGAGAACGTATCCTATGGAACAAGCAAATCTATGCACCGGCTGCACCCTTAGATTTTGGGTCTATGGATGGAAAATTGAGGGGCCAATCTGATCACAAAGTGAACTGCAGGAATATTTACATGGTGGACCTTGTAGCGTCGTCGACTTTCCACGAACGGTCCTTTCAAATTTTCACAGCACCAGATCCTACGCATGGTCTGCACCAGAACCATTGTTGAGCACCTGATCCATCTTTATTCTTCACAGCCACCATTATTTCGATTATTCCAGCAGACGGAAAAGGGACGACGCAAATTTGATTGTTGCAGCCGTTCCACACACCCTTTTGTGCGGCGTTTCTTCCCTCGTCAGATCTGTTCCAGCCATGTATCTCTCTTTTGAAGAAACAATGTTATTAGGATTCGGGGAAGGCGATGGTTTGGGTGTTAGTTTGACCCTCCAAAATGCCTCATAACCCAACTGGGTAAGGGCCATTTGTATTCGGAATTTCGGATTGGGAATCAGATCATTGATTTTGTAGCAGCAGAGGAATAATAACGGTTAATAAAATCTTCCTATTATTCCTGATTGCGGTGTATATGGTTGAACAGCCTTCAAACATCAATTCTTGTGCATTGGCTCATGCTAAAAATAGAAGGCAAAGCACTATCGGTAAATTTTTATTTCCCCATCCCAGATGCTAGTTCGACGATGTATCTTGAATTTTGTGTAGACCTATTACTCAACAACAATTCGCTGGATTCAGGGAGACTACAAGGTTCGTTGTACAAATGAGCCACCCGCCCATCTTCTAGCTGGATCAGCTCCCTACAATTGTCATCCAAAGGACCACATTCCTTCGGTGCAGCTGGTGCATGAATTTTGGCGTTTCACAGGATACGTTCTCCCCATCCGGGCTCCAATTGCACCGTAGAAGTTGCCTAACTCCAGCCCACATGTATCCCGCCAAGTGGCAGGTGAAGAAGATATGATTGCAATCCTTTGGTTCACCGCATAAAGAAAAAATCCAATTGGAGGGGCCTCGCTACTTGGCCACGTGCTCACAAGACGGTAGTTTACATCGAATGAGTTGCCAAAGAGGAAGACCTTAGTTTTGGGCGGTAACCTAGTCCGCCATACTTCCTTCAAGTGTGTGAGAGCCGCCCCTCGCTATAGGCTAAGGTAAACATACCATGTGGTCAAGCCCCCTAAGGAGTCTAATGACCAAGACATCTCGTCGCTCTTGTCCACCGTGGGAAGAGATCTCATGGACCCCACCAGGCCAAAACATCCGCGGAAGCTAATACGTCATTCTCCCAAAATTTCCCCGCCACTCTAATTCCAAGCACAAAGATAAAGGGTTCATCGCAACAACTAAAGACGCATGGGAATCTTTCTTGCGGAGGCGTCGACCCCGACCACCAATCCAACCAGAAAAAGATCAATTCACCATTATGAACCCTATGCTTGGCCCTCAATTGGAAATACCATTTCATTTTCCGTAAGGCATTCTAGGGTTGGGAGCCGTGCGCCGGCACTTACTTGTATAATATGTCGCACACCTCTAGGTACTTCGCAATATGCACTAATAAGATCAGCTCACAGTCCCTCTGTGTTCTGATACAACTTCCATATCCATTCAGTGCTACATTCATAGTTTTGCTATTGAGGATCCCCAAACCCCCGAGTTCCTTGGGCTTACAAAGCGTAGCCCAATCCACCATGTGGTATTTCTTCTTGTTCCCAACTCCTTCCCAACATAAGCGGAATCTCGAGTTGTCCATGGTGTAGTATGTCTAATTGAGCAGGAGATAGACTCCCATTGCAAACATGGGGAGACCGTACATTCACGAATTTGTCAGCTTGAGTCACCTTTTCGAGGCGAGGAAGAGGCCCTGCTAGGGGTCGGCCCTATGCCTAACCTTTTTAGGAAGAAATACCCAGTCCTCTACCCTAAGCGGACCATCACTCACTAGTAAAGCCACATACTTCTTGGGCAGCATGACTAATTTGCAGTTGAGCATATTTGCCACCCTGCGTTTATCCATTGTCGAAACCCCAGTTATGACAACTCCGCTTTTGTCAAAATTTACTGATATGTTCTCGAAGCAAAGTAGAAGGAGCTTGAGGTTCACGATTCTCAAATTGGTAGGATCAATCAGAATCATCGTGACATCTATGTATTGCTGGTGACTCCCCATGGAATGAGATGAGATACCACCCTCTTCATGTAGCCGACATCATTGGCTCTAGATAGCATTGCAGCCAGACCGTCAACCATAAAGTCAAAGAGGATGGGGGCTATTGGACCTCTTGGACGCACTCCCCTCACGTTTCAAAAGAAGGACCCCATTCTCCATTGACATTGTTAGCAATCTGGCCTCCCATGACTAGCTGCCTCAAACGATGTACCAGCATGGCCGTGAAACCTTTACGTAGCAAAATTTCTCGAAGGAACTCTTAGTTCACTCAACCATATGCTTTATCGAAATCAAGCTTGAGCATCAAGCCCCCTAGCTCATGTGCAATGTGATGCAAGGAAAGAACCCCCTCATGTAGACCACAATCCTTTATAAAAGCACTTTGGCTACGGTCTATAGTCCTATGTTCAAGCGGTGCAAGACGGATCACATAAGCCTTGGCCATAAATTTTAAGATGATGTTGATGAGTGGAAGTGGTTGCATCGACGACGATGCACACCAAGTGGTTGCATAGCCGATGGTCCGGAAGGCGCCGAAACCTGGCGGCCGAGCAGTTGCAGCGGTCAAGACCAAGGACCCGATTGCATGCTGTATTTCTTTGTAGGGTCTTGTTCCTTAATTTTGATGGTTATGATGTACTTTTCCTTCCTTACAGTCCTCAGTATAACTTTGTACCACCTGAAAGAACATCTCTCGGTTTATGTTTTGAATGTTTGATATCAATATATGTGATACTCTAATGTTTGATGAGGTGGTGCAGTGAATATATATGTATATGCATATGGCTGTTTTCGTGTGGAAAAACAAGATAAATGGGAGCGGGAATACATTCTCCAGGCCGGATTTTCCGGGCCGGATATTTGCCAAATATCCGGCGCCCAAAATCGTCTAAGGACTTTTGGACGTGTGGCTCAGTAACCCCCTGGATTAGGGTCGTACATTTGCCCGGAAATTCCCAGAGGCCGTATTTTCCGGGGGGGGTGGATTTTTCGGCCCTCACTTGCACCGGACAATCCGGCCCTCGAAATGTCCCAATGGATAGATTTTGGAAGGGGGTATTTATACCCCCCTTCTTCCTCCTCCCCAAGCTGCTCAATCATTGCACAAGTTCATCACCATTAGAGCCAACTCAAGAAACACAAGAATCACAAGATCTCCTCCTCCACCCAACCAAAGCTCTTGATCTTTGGAGAGATTCGAAAGAGAAGACCCAGATCTACATCTTCACCGAAGCAATTTTCATTTCATCCTCATATGCTTGAGGGCCCATTTGCTAGTGTTCCTCTTTTGAGAAACCCTAATTGTTTGTAGTTGATATTGTTATTTGTGTTGTTGTTGTTACAGATTTGGGAGCCTCCAATTTGGTTGTGGATGTGTGCCCCAAGAACCTTGTAAAGGCCCGGTTTCCGCCTCGAGGAAATCCCTTAGTGGAAGTGGGCTAGGCCTTCGTGGCGGTGCTCACTGGAGACCTGAGTGAAGCCTTCGTGGCGTTGGTTTGGCTTTCATAGCAACCACACTCCTCCAAACGTAGACGTACCTTCTTGCAAAGGAAGGGAACTACGGGAATCAACTCCGTGTCTCCGCGTGCTCCACTCTCGGTTACCTCTATCCTATTATCTCTCCTATATTGTGTAGCTATAGCTTGATTAGTTGTTAACCTTGTCATATAGGTAAATTCACATAGTTGCATATCTAGAGAATTTACCTTTGTCTCAAGCCTAAATTGAAAAAGAACTAAAAATTGGTTAGCACGTATTCACCCCCCTCTAGGTGCGGCATACGATCCTTTTAATTGGTATCAGAGCCTCGTCTCTTATTTCGGGCTTAACCGCCTAAGAGTATGCCGGAAGATGAGGGAACGGAAGGGGCCGCAAAGCCGGTCTCCATGGATGATCTCAAGTCGATGGAAACATCTTTGAGGTCCGCCATGGAAGCTCAAATGGAAAGCTTGATGAAAATGATTTCCGACCGCTTGCCATCGGCTCCCTCCCTGGCTCCCGTCATAGAGGAAAAGGACAAGGGTGCGTTAGAAGAGGGAGGTGCTTCGGCATTACCCTCCTCTACCAATCCCTTGAATGGTGATCACTTAAACACAATTAAAACCCCCATTTCTTCTCCTAGGGGAACTAGTGGAGTTGCGAGCTACAATAATGTGGCTCCACCTTTCCGCTCTCCCGATATCCCGGTTCCCCATCCTCATATAAATACTAGGAGTGATCCACCCAAATTTAATGATAAGGATTTTAGTACATGGAAATTTGAGTTTAAATCTTATGTGTGCAGTGCCTCCAATGAACTTTGGAGAATTATCGTGGAAGGTTACAAGCCTTACAACCCTGAAAGGTTGACTAAAAGAGAAGAGGTTGATAACCAACTCAACTCGATTGCCTTGCACGTGATTCAAACTAGTGTGGGGACACAAGACTTGTCTCTCATTCGGAACTTCACAACCGCCAAGGAAGCATGGGAGGGTTTGGACACAAGCTTCATGGGAAGTGAAAGCATGAAGAGAAACAAGTATAGTGCTCTCTAGAATCAAGCCGAAGGATTCATGAGGTTGCCGGATGAAGATCATCTCAAGTCATGTATAGAAGACTTATCACAGTTGCCGATGCTTTTCGGAATGTGGGTGCCAAACACATTGATGATTTTTGGATCAAGGATAAGTATATTGATTGCATGATGTCGTTTGAACCCATTGATGTCAAGAGTCTCGTTGGGAGAGAAAGCTTTCCTTCCCTCACCACACAACAAGTGGTGCACGAGTTGCAAGCTCTCAAGGTGCTCGAACAAAACTCTCAAGATTCTCGCAATCGTGCCATTGGGATGTCAAGAGGGGCCAACCTTGCCTTGACGGTCAATTCCATGGAAGAAGTGAACCCTCAAGAACCATATAGGACATCTTGGAGTATGTCCTATTCGGATGATTTGGAATACCACTACAATCACCACATGGCATTCCATGCAAAAAAAACCTTTTGGGTTGATCCATCCAAGGCCAAGGAAGACAATATCAAGAGAAACAACTCAAGTGGGTTCAAGAGTTTGGGCCCAAAAACAAGATTGTGCTACAATTGTGGTGACAAGAACCATTTCATCGCCCAATGCCCCTATGAGCATAGGGAAACTCGCGGTGGAAGGCTCATTCCCAAGGTAAAGAGCAAAGATTCAAAGGCTCCCAACAAGAAGTTCTACAACAAGAGTAAGAAGGACAAGGGGCCTTCAAGTATTGTGCTAATGACCAAGGAAGAGTATTCTTCTGATGAAGTTGAAATTAGTAGTGATGAAGAAGAAACCTCAAAGGAAGTGACCGCCATTGCCACCACCAATATTCCCTCTTCATCTCTATTTGAATCCTCCAATGAGAACCCTCACATCAAGAATGCACATTGCTTCATGGCAAGGTCCTCCTTGGACACATCTATTGTGCTATGAACTCAAGAAGAATACACATCCGGTGATGATGATGATGATGAAGAAGATGAAACTTCTAATGGATTGATGGCTCTTGCTTCCCTCTCCAACAACTCTTCACCACCAATTGAATCCCCCAATGAGGATATTCATATGAAGGAAGAAAGTTGTCTCATGGCTAAATCTTTCGAGGTATCATCCCCTAACCCCTCTATGCCTATCATATCAAATGATCTAGGGGTTGACCATGCTAGTTTAAAAGTGCAACAAGAAATGCTTGACTTTGATGAGTTTATTCTTAACTTGAAAGGTGACACTAAAAAGCATGTTTCAAATATCATGGTTCATCTAGCACAACTAGATGATGCTCTTGATAAAAAATGTCAAATAGAAAGAGAGGACTCTCTTGAAATAGCCGCTCTTAAAAATGCCCTTGAGGAAGGACAAGAAACTATAGCTTCTCTTGACGAGAGGCTATAAACTCTTGAAGAGCCTCAAGATGAAATTAATAAACTTACTAAAGCAAGAGATCTTGCTAGGGCTAAAACAAAAGTGCTTAAAAAGGAAAAAAGCCCAATTTGGTGTTGATCATGAGAAACTTTTGAAGGATCTAGATGAACTAGACAAGGCTCACAAAGCTTTGAAGATTGAATACTCACTCCTCTCCAAGTCTAATGAGCAACCTCAAATTAGGCTTGCTAAATATGATGTGCCTAGCTCCTCCACCTCTACTTGTGAGCATGCAAACATTATTGAGGAAAGTGCTAGGTTAAAGGATGAACTTGCTAAGGCCTCCTCTCCCCAAAGTAAGTTGTCTTTGGATGATCTTTTGAGTAAACAAAGATCAAACAATGTGAAGGAGGGCATTGGTTTTATTGCCAAGGCAAAGAAGGCTAACAAGAAGAAGGCAAAGCCCGCACAAGAAAAGAAGAAGGTTATCACTAATGATGAAGCCCCTAAGGCCAAAATCATTAATGATGATGATGCGGGAATTGCTAACCCTCACTATGTTTTATTTAAAGATTATTATTGTGAGGTTTATGCAAAATATGTTGGCCCATATGATGGTTATGTTGCTTGGTCTATTTGGGTCCCAAAGACCCTTGTTTCTAACAAAAGAGGACCCATTGAAAAATGGGTACCTAAATCCAAGAATTGATCTCATGTAGGACTATGCCGCCGGAGGGTCAAAATGGGTGCTTGATAGTGGATGCACAAGTCATATGACCGGCGGCAAGAACCTCGTCAAGGAGTTGAGGCCCAACATAAATGATGTCACCGTATCCTTTGGCGATAATTCTACATCCGAGGTATTGGGTTTTGACAAGGTTGTGGTTGCACAAAACATTACACTTGTGGATGTCATGCTTGTCAAAACCCTTAGTTACAATTTATTATCCGTTTCCACCCTTGGCAAGATGGGTTTCGCCGTCTTTATTGATAATGATATTGTGGTCTCTTGTGGAGCAAGACTCTAAAAGTCGCTTTCGTTGGGTATCGCGAACATAACTTGTATGTGGTGGACTTCTCGGGGACCACCACGACAAGTGCTATGTGCCTATTCGGAAAGGTGGATGTGGGTTGGTTGTGGCATCGCTGCTTGGCCCATGTCAACATGAGAACTTTGGAAAGTCTTCACAAGGGGAACCATGTTGTGGGTCTAATGGAAAATGTGTCGTTTGCCAAAGATCGTGTTTGTATGGCTTGTGTTGAAGGCAAAATGCATGACTCTCCGCACCCAAGCAAGACTATTATCTCTTCCAAGAGGATCATGGAGCTCCTTCATGTGGATCTCTTTGGTCCCACCACTCATGCAAATCTTGGTGCGAAGAAACATTGCTTGGTGATTGTTGATGACTACTCAAGATACACTTGGGTCTACTTTCTCAAAACTAAAGATGAGACTCAACAAATCTTAATTGACTTTGCCACCGAGGTGCAACGCCAACACAACCTCCTTATAATGGCAATAAGAAGTGACAACGGCTCCGAGTTCAAGAACTATACACTCAATGATTTTCTTAGTGATGAGGGGATAAGACATCAATATTCCGCTGCATACACCCCTCAACAAAATGGTGTTGCCACTACAAGGAAACATGCTACTGCCGACGAAGTAAAATGAGCCATTCCCGGCGCACTACGGCCCGCCAGTGGGAAAACGCCGGTGATACCTAGCTACTCCCGGTGCACACGCTCATCGCCAGAGTTATATAAAAAGTTACAGGCGCACAACGTTTGGTTCGCCGGCGCTATGGCCTTTTAAGAATTTAAAAAGACTGCACATGCCCACAGGGGCACAGGCTGTCCACAGCAGGGAAATTACAGAGACCACCCTAAAAAGAAAATAAAAACGCAATCGGGTCCCAAACGTCTTCCTTCACCGCCGGCCGGAGCTCCGTACGCCGCCCTTGCCGCGTCGGCGGCCGCCGCCCTTGCCCTTGGCGGCGAGCTCGCTCTCCCTGAGCAGCGCAAACGCGCCCGCTGCACTCTGGAAGGCGCCGCACACGGTCCTGATGCCGAAATCGGTGACGCGATCCGCGGCGAGCGCGATCTGCGAGTGGACGGCGGCGAGGTTGAAGAGCACGGCGGCCCTCTCGAGGTGGAGGGAGAGCAGACTGGCCTTCTTGCTGGTCTTGAAGGCGTCGTGCTAGGTGAAGGAGAGGGAGTGGACGTGCGCACGATCGGGGGAGACGGGGAAGCGGGGCTCGACGAGGGCGAGCGCCCGCGCGTAGGCCAAGGGCGCGGCGCTGGTCGAGGGAGGATAGGTCCGGGAGGGCGGAGGCCTCGACGGCGGCGGCGCGGAGGTCGCGCACGGCGCAGAGGTCATCGTCGATCGTGGCCGCGTCGCGGTCCGAGTAGGCGGAGGCGATGTACTGGCGGAGCGGGCGGTAGAGGTCGACAGCTGGGCGACCTACAGCAACAGCGGCGCCGCTCGCTGCAGCACGTTGAGGAGGCGAGAGAGGGAGGGATTGGGGCGGCGCCGCTCACAACAGCTTCTTGAGGAGGCAGGAGAGGAATGGATTGGGGAGGCGCGCCCGAGGAGGAACAGCGCCGGTGTGTTGGGTAATCAGAAGTACTAGCGCTAGGTACAAGAGAGTGAACGACGAGATAAGGCTTGGGTTGGGTGATACGTCCAAAACGTATCTATAATTTTTGATTGTTTCATGTTAATATTATGCCTTTGGCACTTGTTTTTGTATTAAGTTTATGATTTATTTGGACTAACCTATTAATAGTTGCAAAAGTGCACAATGTTCTTGTTTTACACTTTGATGTGTAGGAATTATCAAGAATACAAGAGGAAACCTTGTTGGAGTCGAATTGGAACTTTGCTGAAATCTGTCCCAGAACTGTTTTCGGAGATTGTCTGTTTGACCCTTGAAGATCACCTCCAACGGAGTTGGACCTGAAGAGGAAGTTGTAGATAATTTTCTGCTGAACGTTCTGGAGTTAAAATGTGGTCCAATCGGAGTTCGGACGCGGCCTATAGGCCCGTTTTGGTGGAACCCTAAAAGGGGTGACGGAAATCCGAGAAGATATATAAAGGGAGGAAACCTAACTCGTGGAGGACACCTCCACCCACAAATTTCAGCCACCAAAAGCCACGTTTTTGCCTCCCCCATGGATCCCATCTCCATGGGAGAGGGCTCCCTTGAATCCATGAAAGAGAGAGGCTACGGGGCGGCGCTCCCCAACCTTGTCGGCGGCGGGGAAAGGAGTTCCCTGCGCCGCCGCCGCCCTGCGCCACCGAGCTGCCCTCTCCGACGTCTTCACCGCCATCTCCATCACCATCTCCTCCTTGTATTCAGTAGTTCATCCTCTCATAAACCTCTGTACCGTCCTATGTAAACATGGTGTTTGATGCTATAATATTCATCCTACGATCTATGTCATGTTTATGTAGTATATTTGTCTTTTGATTGCTTTGTTGAATGTCTATGGTTCATTAGAGTTGTATGTTGATATGGTACTGTCCTTTGATGTCCATTATACTTGTGCGCGCATGGATCAACACCATAGAGTTAGTAGTATGTGCAAAGGAAGGGGTAGTCCTGCCGGAGTGACAGAAACCTGAGGGCTCAAACCGGTTAGTTGCATGTGTGGGAGTAAGAGAACCATAAACTTAAGGCTATGGTTGGGGAAACCTTAATGCATTGTTAGTATTTACGGATGTTTGCTAACAATCCAATCATATAGTACTTGTAATCGCAAGTAGTGGAACGCTTGTATATTTAGCCTCTCCCACATTGAAAACTACATCAAAGACAATGAACTAAATGTCTTCACTAATTAATCTTGGACAAAGACACCACAATTACCACCACTTTTCCACACTCATGGTACTGTTAGTATATGGTTACTTATTGTACTTTATTGCTGCAGCACTAACATTTACTTTCATGTATTTATTATCTTGCAAAGCTCTCTCTCATACCTGTATTGCTACCGTAGTTTTATTTCCCAGATAATGCAAACGTTTAGTGCGCGTAGAGTTGTATCAGTGGTTGATAGAACTTAAGAGAATACTTATCCTTTAGCTCCTCGTTGGGTTCGACACTCTTACTTATCGAAAAGGCTACACACGATCCCCTATACTTGTGGGACATCAAGACCATTTCTGGCGCCGTTGCCGGAGAGCTATAGCGTAGGTGAATATTCTTGTGTGCACTTGTTTGCTTTATCTCTAAGTAATTTTTATTTTCAGTTTTAAGTTGTTCTCTATCTTAGTATGGGTAGGGAATGCGAAATACAAAAAAAAATTAGTTGTAATTATTATCTAAACGTTTTCAAAAAGAGAGTGATTGGAAAGATGAGCACTGATTAAGTGGGGGTCGACCTTAAACACTTGTGTTCATGCCTATGAAATCAAAGAAAATCTTTCCATGGAAGCTTCTCATCCAAAAACATGTAAATATTTTGTATATACCTCTGTACATACAAATAAAATGCTAATTATAGTCTCTAATAGAAAGTTGATGCTAGATTTGGATTTCTGCGCAGGGACAGATTTTTGCTGTCCACCGTTTTGAGCTGTATAGATTCCAGAAAAATTGAAACATTCTGAAAAAATTCAAGCGTGATCCTCAGATATGTACGCAACTTTCATTAGTTTTGACTTTTCTGATTTGAGCTACGTAGATAGGTCTAATAATTCGATCTTTACTGACTGTTCTGTTTAGACAGATTTTGTGCTTCTCTTTAAATAAAATCGTGATAAATCTCAGAATAGTATTTTGACTTGAAAGTTTTTGTGCATAAACCTAAGATTATTACCTGTCTTTCATTAGTTCTGAGTTTCTTCATTTGAGCTACGTAACTATCTCGTTAAGTGTCACCTTTACAGACTGTTCAGTCTTGACAGATTTCTATTGTGTTTATTCAATATTCTACTTAGGGTCCCTTGATTTTCTTAGTTTTCGACGTACAATGGAAATAATAAGAACTTAGGTATATACAGTGGCTAATGTTAGATAAATATTATGTAATTTGTCAATGCTTGAAAATGAGTGGATTTTATTTAATGAGTACTAACCCTACTAATGAGTTTTGTGAAGTTTTATGTGGATGTAGCTTATAAAATCCAATCGATATGGCGATATGAGATGAACAAGAAGATGCAAGAGCTCAAGCTTGGGGATATGTAGGTGCATCCCAAAAATATATTCAAGAACATACAATCATCTAAGCTTGGGGATGCCCGAGTCATCCCCTATTCATCAACAAACATGAGGTTATCTCGTTCATACTCTATATTACCCGTCTACATGATATGAATCGTCTTAACGTGTATTATAATTGCTTTTATATGTCTTGGTTTTACCTTCTTTAGTTTTCTTAGGCTTCTTATTTGGTATTTGTTGCTTATTTGCTTTCACTTATAATTTTAAAACAACAAAAATATTTTCTTTCATTTTGCTTCTTTGTTGGATTCTTTATTTGGTTGTTACTTTTGGTTTTCTTTTAGAGTTTTCCTTGATGTAGCTAGCATGTTTAGGTCTTGTTTAGTCTCTGATCTATTAGTTTATCAAAAATAAAATACCAAATTTTATCCATTTAGCTTAGTTGATACATTTGTAAAAAGTGATTTTCTGTTTTCAGAATCTACTGCTCATTGCGTGATTTTTCATATTTTACTGGTAGTTCTAAAAATCACGAAAAAATTACTGATTATGTATCACCTAATTATGTGCATGCACAAAAATTGGCTAAAATTTCGGACATGTTTAAGTGCACCTAATAATTACGTTTTCCAGCTGCTGTTTTTCTGGACAGATTCTGACTTTTGTTGCTAGAGTGGCCTCTTTTCGTTTTCATTTGATTTTTATGGGTTCTTACCTTTCATTTATAATTTGGCCATTTAAGCAACCTTTCTGAACCTACAAACAAAATTTGATTTGATTTAATAGCAGCACTTTGGAAATATTATCTATTGCACTAATGTCTAACCGCAGAAAAGAATGGGAAAGTTTTTGTGTTGAAGTGAAAATGAAGGAACACCAAACTCTGAAATATTGAAGAATGGCCAAAGTCATAAGATTGGGGATGTCCCCGCATCCCTCTTCATCAATAACCCCTCGGTTTGCAAACCTTTAAACTTTGTTTTTTGAGCAACATATGAATTTGACGAAACTTGAAGCGGCTGTATCTTATTATCTATTTATCCTAGCATCAAACACCGGTTACATTAATAAGTGGATCGTCACATATTTTATTTATCTTCTATTTTCAACGTTTACTTGGTTAATGTATATTTGATGAAACTTAAAAAAGATGTGTGAATGATATTGTTTAGTGGTTATATTTTCTTATGGATAGTCTCAACTAGCTAATAGTGTATATTATGATATTTTGATGTTAACATGCATTGTCCTGCTCATAAGATGGTATGGTATTGTGGTGTCCTCCTTTGAATGATTCATTTGAAATTGACTTGGCACATGCTCACGCATGCATATGACTGAAAAATAAAAGTCAATTAAGCCTCGATGATTTACTTTGCTTCAAAGTTCTTGTATCACTTTTATGCCTCC
Source organism: Lolium rigidum (assembly GCF_022539505.1). NCBI lineage: Eukaryota > Viridiplantae > Streptophyta > Magnoliopsida > Poales > Poaceae > Lolium > Lolium rigidum. Next base: position 26,698,489 of record NC_061513.1, on the reverse strand, counting down.
GTTAATTTTATTCTGTCACAAGCATGATTATGACGGTTATTGCTCTCTTGATTGTCGCTTCCCATTCTATTGCTATCCTTCACTTGTACTGAGCGGAAATGCTGCTCGTGCATCCAAATCCCTATAAACCAAGTTGTTCCAAAGTGTCCATTATAAATACCTATCCATGGCATTTCAAACCATTCCAAGTAAATTTTCATGTGCTACCTTTAAAACCTTCAAAGTACTTCTCAATTTGTGTCAATGTTTTATAGCTCATGAGGAAGTATGTGGTGTTTTATCTTTCAACCTTGTCATTTACTCCTGACAGACTTTCACTAATGGACTAGTGGCATATACATCTGCTTATCAAATAATTTTGCAAAAAGAGCTGGCAACGGGGTGCCCAACCCCAATTAATTACAACTTTCATTAATAATTCTCTTCACATGTTTTGCCCTGATTTATCCGTAAGCAACTTAATTTGCAAATAGACACTCCTCCATGGTATGTGAATGTTGGAAGGCGCCCGATGATTCGGTTAGCCATGGCTTGTGAAAGCGAAGGTTGGAGGAGTGTCACCTATAAATAAAACTAAAGTACATGTGTAAACAAAAGAGAAGAGAGATGATCTACCTTGCTGGTAGAGATAACATCCTTCATGGGAGCCGCTCTTGAAAGTCTGGTTGACAAGGGGGTTAGAGTGCCCACTACCATTCTTTGACAACAACAAACACTTCCCAAAATAATTTTACTTCTGTTTTAAAAATAAAAAGCTCTAGCACATGTTAATCCCTTCTTCCCTCTGCGAAGGGCCTATCTTTTACTTTTATGTTGAGTCACCATCCTTTCTTTGAGCACCTTTTTGAGAGCATAACTGTCATTCTTAGTGTAATGTGCTTGTCCCAGAACGCGGTTAACTGTGGCATAACTTTGATGCTTTTATCTTTGATATTCTTACTTCTAGTCTTCACTTGAACTTCAGAGGTGCCTTGGCATTTATGTTTTGCTCCACAATTAAGGGCAAGCGAGATACCGCTCTACCATGCTTTACTATGATCATTACAATCTTGTTGATGTTTATAAATTTCATATTATGAACTCTTAGTTGGTTGATACTTTTCATTAGGTAACATGATTGCTAAGTTTAGTTATCCATACATCATGCAATTGTTAAAGACCTGATCACATCATTTACAATTAAAATTATTTTGTTATCATTTACCTACTCGAGGACGAGCAGAAATTAAGCTTGGGGATGTTGATACGTCCAAAACGTATCTATAATTTTTGATTGTTTCATGTTAATATTATGCCTTTGTCACTTGTTTTTGTATTATGTTTATGATTTATTTGGACTAACGTATTAATAGTTGCAAAAGTGCACAATGTTCTTGTTTTACACTTTGATGTGTAGGAATTATCAAGAATACAAGAGGAAACCTTGTTGGAGTCGAATTGGAACTTTGCTGAAATCTGTCCCAGAACTGTTTTCGGAGATTGTCTGTTTGACCCTCGAAGATCACCTCCAACGGAGTTGGGCCTGAAGAGGAAGTTGTAGATAATTTTCTGCTGAACGTTCTGGAGTTAAAATTCGGCCCAATCGGAGTTCGTACGCGGCCTATAGACCCGTTTTGGTGGAACCCTAAAAGGGGTGACGGAAATCCAAGAAGATATATAAAGGGAGGAAACCTAACTCGTGGAGGACACCTCCACCCACGAATTTCAGCCACCAAAAGCCACATTTTTGCCTCCCCCATGGATCCCATCTCCATGGGGGAGGGCTCCCTTGAAGCCATGATGGAGAGAGGCTAAGGGGCAGCGCTCCCCAACCTTGCCGGCGGCGGGGAAAGGAGTTCCCTGCGCCACCGGCGCCGCCGCCGCCCTGTGCCACCGCGCTGCCCTCTCCGACGTCTTCACCGCCATCTCCATCACCATCTCCTCCTTGTATTCAGTGGTTCATCCTCTCATAAACCTCTGTACCGTCGTATGTAAACATGGTGTTTAATGCTATAGTATTCATCCTATGATCTATGTCATGTTTATGTAGTATATTTGTCTTTTGATTGCTTTGTTGAATGTCTATGGTTCATTAGAGTTGTATGTTGATATGGTACTATCGTTTGGTGTTCATTATACTTGTGCGCGCATGGATCAACACCCTAGGGTTAGTAGTATGTGCAAAGGAAGGGGGTAGTCCTGCCGGAGTGACAGAAACCTAAGGGCTCAAACCGGTTAGTTGCATGTATGGGAGTAAGAGGACCATAAACTTAAGGATATGGTTGGGGAAACCTTAATGCGTTGTTAGTATTTACGGATGTTTGCTAACAATCCAATCATATAGTACTTGTAATCCCAAGTAGTGGAACGCTTGTATATTTAGCCTCTCCCACATTGAAAACTACATCAAAGACAATGAACTAAATGTCTTCACTAATTAATCTTGGACAAAGCCACCATAATTACCACCACTTTTCCACACTCATGGTACTGTTAGTATATGGTTACTTAGTGTACTTTATTGCTGCAGCACTAACATTTACTTTCATGTATTTATTATCTTGCAAAGCTATCTCTCATACCCGTATTGCTACCGTAGTTTTATTTCCCAGATAATGCAAACGTTTAGTGCGCGTAGAGTTGTATCAGTGGTTGATAGAACTTGAGAGAATACTTATCCTACCTTTAGCTCCTCGTTGGGTTCGACACTCTTACTTATCGAAAAGGCTACACACGATGCCCTATACTTATGGGACATCAATGGGCCCCACCCACTTTGTCCGGTGATCTCCAACGTTCTCTTTTAATTAAAGTGCTACATACTGTATGACAGCTCATGGAGCTAGGCTATGGCAGCACGCTCCTCACGAGAGCTGATAGGATAAGATTTCTAGGCTGCTACCTGTGCGCGTACATGCATGTGATGTCCAAGCAAAAAAATCGCCGGCGGACAATGTTTTTGCACCGCCGGAGATGGCTACCTAGCGTTCTCGAAGCTAGTAGCTGGTTCGCCGGTGGCATGTGACATGCAACAGTTGTAACTTGTCAGGTCCATAAGACCCATAGCTCCGGCGCACCACCAAAAAAGTCCGCCGGCAGTATACCAGTACCACCGCGCAAAGCTATATTGGTTTGCCTGTGGTAAGTACCACCGGCGTACCACTTTTTTGGTGCGCCGGCGATATTTTGTGCGGCTATAGGCCTTTTCCTAGTAGTGTGCGGAGAGGAAGAACTGGACTCTTATGGATATGGCAAGGTCTATGATGGCGGAGTACAAATCCTGCTATAACTTTTGGGCCGACGCCATCTCCACCGCTTGCCACTCTTCTAACCGGCTCTATCTCTGCAAGGGCTTGAACAAGACTCCATATGAAATACTCACCGGGAACAAGCCTAATATCTCATACTTCAAGGTGTTCGGGTGTAAGTGTTTCTATAAAATCAAAGGAGTTTGTTTATCTAAATTTGCTCCTAATGCTTTGGAGGGTATATTTATTGGTTACGGTGCTGAATCTCACACTTATAGAGTCTTTGATGTATCCTCCGGGATTATCATCGAATCTTGTAGTGTGAAGTTCGAAGAAAATGATGGCTCCCAAGTGGGGCAAGTTGATGTTTGTGCAGGTGATAAAATACCTCAAGATGACATAGTAAGAATGGGTGTGAGACTTTTCCGCCCCATTGAGGGACACGGTGCGGCGTCTCGGGAAGGACTATGCTCTACCATGGTGGAGCCCTCATCTTCTCAACATCAACAAACTCCATCTCTTGAAGCTAATAATGCACCAACCCAAGAACAAGAACAAAACCCTCCCTCTAGTGTGCAAGATCAAGGACAAGATCAACCAAAGGTTCATGATGGCTCCGATGAGGATCCATTCAATATTTGTCATTCACCGAATAATGTCCAAGATCAAGCATATGATGTTGAGCAATATCAAGTAATTGTGGAAGCTCAAGTTGAAGGTTAAGACGGGGACCCAAACGATCAAGTTGATCAAGTGATACCTCCAAGGCCAAGAAAAACCAAGGAGGAGATCGAGGCCCGTCGTCTAGAAAGAAGAGATAGGAACTTGGAAATTCTTGGACACACTCATGATAAGGTCCTAAGTGATGTAAGAGGAAGAGTTTCCACAAGAAGAAAATTGGCTAACTTTAGCAATCATCATGCTTATATCTCCTTAGTGGAACCCAAGAAAGTTTTTGAAGCTCTTGAAGATCAGGATCGGTTGGAAGCTATGCACGATGAACTCAACAACTTCAAGCGCAACAAAGTGTGGTATTTAGTAGAGAAGCCAAAGGAGTGTCGCAATGTTATAGGCACTAAATGGATTTTCAAGAACAAGCAAGATGAGTTTGGAAATGTTGTGAGGAACAAGGCAAGATTGGTGGCTCAAGGTTTCTCTCAAACTGAAGGAATTGACTTTGGAGAAACTTATCCTCCCGTGGCTCGCCTTGATTCCATCCGTATCCTTCTTGCTTATGCATCGCATCATAACTTTAAGTTACAACAAATGTATGTGAAAAGTGCTTTTCTTAATGGTCCTTTGCATAAAGAGATTTATGTTAAGCAACCCCCAAGGTTTGAGGATCCCGACTTCCCTAACCATGTCTATAAGCTTGATAAAGCACTTTATGGTCTCAAACAAGCTCCTAGAGCTTGGTACGAGCACCTTATAGAATTGTTGGTAGACCGTGGGTTTGATGTTGGGCTAACCGATCCCACTCTTTTTACTAAGAGGGTCAATGGGGAACTTTTCGTTTGCCAATTATATGTTGATGATATTATCTTTGGCTCTGCTAACAAAGCTTTCAATGATGAATTTTCAAAGCTTATGATCGATAGGTTTGAGATGTCTATGATGGGAGAGATGAGGTTCTCTTTTGGTTTTGAGATCAAGCAATTGAGAGAGGGGACTTCCATCAATCAAGCAAAATATCTCCAAGACATGCTCAAGAGGTTCAAGATGACCGAGATGAAGGGTGTAGCCACTCCTATGGTTACTAAATGTCATCTTGCACTAGATCCCAATGGTAAAGAGGTGGATCAAAAGGTATATTGCTCCATGATTGGATCCTTGCTTTACCTTTATGCATCTAGACCGGACATAGTGTTGAGTGTTGGTGTGTGTGCAAGGTATCAAGCTTCTCATAAAGAGAGTCACTTGATGGCTCTCAAAAGAATCTTTCGATAT
>NC_061513.1:26322583-26393215 GCF_022539505.1 Lolium rigidum | reverse complement strand
CACAAGAGACTTCTGGCTTTGTGGTTGCAGGGTTGCATGAGAGGGATATCTTTGACCTCTTCCTCCCTGAGTTCGATAAACCTTGGGTATCCACTTAAGGGAAACTTGCTGTTGTTCTACAAACCTCTGCTCTTGGAGGCCCAACACTGTCTACAAGAATAGAAGCTCCCGTAGACATCACCCGTCGCACTCACTTCGTCAGGCGCCAGCCTACCCCCGACGATCAGCTGGACTCCCTGACATGTCTCTTGCCAAGCCATTCTCTGTTTATTTCCATCGTTGTGTCTCTATCTGTTGCGGTCAGAAACCCACCGGCGAGCAGCGACGGGCAACACAGTAGAGCCGGGAGGCTCCCAGGACTGCGGCTGGCCCTGGTCCCTCGAGCGACGGCCCGCAAAGCCTCGGCACGCACGTCCGATGCCGGTGCAAGGAGCGTGCCACCTGACCTATACCTGGTCGGAAGGTGATGGATTTGCTTCGCTTAGTTTCCTGCATGGCATACACGTAACATTAAACATGAGCCTCGATCGGCTCTCAGGTTGTCCCGTGAATCGGCTCAAGGAGCCGATCCACCCATGATTCGTATGAGGTATACGATCACATGGTGGTCCTCGCTTGATCAATATAAAGCTAAAACGACCTACGACGATTTAGGGTTTTCACCACATAATCGGAACATCCTACGCGTGATTGAGCCTGGCAGCCACGCACGGTGATCATAAACCGACCCTAGACGAGGCCTAAAAACCAACATGAAGTTGATCCCCGTAACATCTCATCTAGGGCTAGCAAACTACACCCTACGTGCTACTGGATCCTTCAACCCGTTTGCAAGGCCTAACTATGCAGACATTAAACTAATCCTTGAAGAACAAGGAGCAATCATAACGGATCGGATCTACTAAATAATGATCAAGCGAGGTGCCGCCCTTACACCTAAGATAGGTGTAAGGGCGGCTAGACGTCTAAGGGTTGCATGGACGAAAGCATGTAATACGATGAAACAATGCTAACCCTAACACATCTATGATAACTACGTTGCTCGCCATCAACAAGGCTTCAGCACGAGCAACGCATGAACAACGAATAAACGTGTACTGCCTAGATCGCAAGATGCGATCTAGGCAGCATGATGCTTACCCGGAAGAAACCCTCGAAACAAGGGAGTTGGCGATGCGCCTAGATTGGTTTGTGATGAACGTGATTGTTGTCTTTCTCAATAACCCTAGATACATATTTATAGTCCGTAGAATTTCTAACGTCGGAATAATCCCAACCGTGTACGAGCCAAATTCTATCTAACCGACACGTATCCTACTATATTTACAGATACACGGGCAAACTAGCCCAAACTTTGTATATAAGGCCGATTCATGTATTTCTTCCGTGTATATTCTTCAAGCCCATCTTAATCGTGGCCCACCTCTGATCCGGTCAAATTCTGGTGATAACACATGCCCCCTGGTTTTGGAAATGACAATTCCAAAATCACTCTGTTTTTTCTTCGTCGGGTCATGTCGTGGCAGAGCTGAACTGTCGCAGTACCCTTCACCATGATGACTTGCCTTCTCAACTTCTCCGCGTGACCTGGCAAATTTTTTTTTCTTTGGGCACCACTTCCTCGGAACTGCTGTGGCATTGAATCTCCACCATATCCCTTTTATTTAACCGCATCGAGCAGTTTGCTTCTCCATCCCCTTGCTCTGTTCTGGCCATCGGCACCAAGAAACCCCAATCTCAGAACAATGTCCTCCTCCTCTTCCTCCTCCGCCTCATCGGATCTCTCCTCGCAGTCCTTCTCCTCCTCCTCCCGCGAACCCACGCGAGAGTGGGACCCAATAGCAGCTCTGATGGCGGCGCACGACGAGCACGCTCTAGAGGAGTGGGACCAAGAGGACCACGCCTCCTCCGTCTGGTCCGAGGACGACCAATCCTTGACCAGCGGAGATGAAGACCTCCAGTTCCTTGCTGACGGGGAACTGGAACCGGAGAGCGAGGACGACTCGTTCTCCTGGGACGATTACACCTTCTCCGAGGGAGAGGAGGAGGAGGAAGACGACGATGACGACTCCCTCGAGGGCTACCCGCCGGAAAAGCGCCTCCGCGCCTGGTTGGACGACGACGACTCCGACGACGACGAGGAGGACGAGGCTCCCGTAGAGGGCTACGGGAGAAACGACGAGGAGCCCTCCAGCAGCTGCGTCGGCGGCAGCGACGACGACGACGAGGGCAGCAACGGTCCGTAGATCAGGGACTACCAGCATAGGACTAGTAGTAGTAGTGGCAGATTGGTCAATCGGCTCTTCTCTGTAAAAGCACTTTTATTAATGAAGAAAACATCTCTAAGCCGATTCTGTCCTTTTTTCCAGTTTTGCCGATTGTCCCTTCATCTCCTTGCAGTAACAGGACGGTCCATACCCACCTTGGAAGAGGGTTGTGATACAGAGCCAGCCGATAACACCTAAATCGGCTTAAAAAAGCAGAGTGTCTACTAGGTCAGCTGCCCCCCCGAGCCTCAGTCAAAGCGAGAACAGCGGTGAGGACACCCAGTTCAGTCAAAGGGACTCGAGCTCGAGCAATTCTGAGAAAACCACCACGCAGAGCCAGCCAGACTTGCCACCGTCGGCTTCCAAGAAAAGGTCAGCCACTGAACCTGCCGTTTCCCAAACTCCCATCAAAGCGGGGCAGGGCAGCCCATGCACAAAGAACCGATGCATCAAGAGAGCTCGCAAGGAACCGCAAGACTCTCCATCAAACCAGGAGATATCAAACGTAAATCCATCCTCTCCTCGGCTGATTTTGCATGCTGACCCCTTGTCGTTCTTATCGGCTAACCTCTTCCTCTGCAAACTGATGACACCTCCAGTGGGGATGTCGAGGAGGTACCCATGCTATCCGCCACTCTGGCCCTAGCAACTTCTACGAGTGTCGTTGAGAAGGTGGCCAACTTGGCCAAACCCACAACAGAAACACCAGAGCCGATCACCTCTTCTTCCGTTGAAAGCCGATATTGCAGACAAAATGCCAACGGCTTGATGAGCAAAAGGCTGCCTTGTACGCCAAAACTGACACCTCTGACAGCACTGCTGAACTGGCGACCTTGCGCAAAGGGTTGGAGGTCCTCGAAGAGAAGGTTCGGGCAACAAAACAGCTCATTGAAGCTGAGGAAGCTCTCATTGTTCACTCCCTCGAGGAAGCAGAAGGCCTCGAAGCTGAACTGAAGACCGACTTGGTCGAAATCCGCGTCTTGAACACGCAGCTGGTAGATCCTGTGTAATTTGTACTAGAGTCGATGGCTGTGCATCGGCTTTGTTTCTTAGTTCTAAAGTCGATGTCCGTGCATCGGCTGTACATCATGAGAATTTTTTTTCTGGCCGATTTTTCTATCGGCCCCCAATATTTCACTTGCACATGTATCGCACATGTTCATCCGATTAGGTGCCCCCGAGCCGAATCTGCCAGGTAACTGCGGATATCGGCTCTGTAGTTAGCCAAGGCACTATATTTGAACGTCGGCTCCATTAGGACCAATGTTGACTTCTTCCAGCTCATCAGCCGACGTAAACCCGTTGCCCGTTAGATCGACGTTGAACAGAGGTAGAACGTATGGTGAGGATAATTTTGGCCGATTGCTGGAATCGGCCTCCATGTTGATTGAATCGCTCAATGAAGGTTTTGCAACGTTCATCCATAGATTTTTGGGGCCGATCACAAGGATCGGCCTTGCCACGTTCGTCCATAGATTTTGTTCTTGTTATACGGTCAGGCCGGTGGATAAGACCAGCCTAACCCCGTCCTTCGTCACGTCGATGCGCTCGCAGTCGTCCAAAGTGATGCCTGAGAGTGGCTCTTGGCCTGTCGTCTCCCAAACGTTCATGCCAGCCGTTGAAATCTCGGCTGAGTCATCTGCTTGGACGACCTCTACTTCATCATCGTCTTCTAATTCCTCGAGATCTTCCACCCGAGAGGACTCAGCGTGCTTGTTCCGAGGCGGGAGAGGCCCTAGACGTTTGAACACGGACACGCTAGCTGCATCCTTCTTCTTCTGTCTACATTCTGGGCAGTTGCCGATTGTAGGCAATCGGCTCATTCCTTAATCCCAGCAGTGTCTGAAGAAAGGACAGTCCCAGTGCCTATCCACGTCGTCTTGCTCTCTTGACTTTTCCTTGGCGTGACACTCATATCTCTCCTCGTCGCGATCATGCCGACAATGTCTCCTGGCGTCCCTGCTAGCCAGACGATCTCTTTCGTCATCGTTGTCGTATCGTCGGCGTTGGTCGTACTGACTCACGTATTTGTTGAGGAGGTGGTCAGAGAGAGGTCGCTGATATCTCACATTCTTCACTTCTCCCTCTGTGCTGTAGCGCTTGCCATCGTGCCGGAGCCGATCGCGTGGAACGACTTCCTATTTATCCTTGTTATGAGAGCAGCTGCCCTCGTCTCTGTCCTTACCAGGGTGGTGCACAGGTCCTACCATGTTGATGTTGAACGAGGAACCTGGCTGGCACCTCCCAGGGTAAGTGCACTCCACCATCTTAACGGCGGGAAGGGGTGTGTGTCGACTTTCATGGCGTACTCGGCTGAAAATTAGACGCCCTTGTTCTATCGCCATTTGGATCTGCGGACGCCACACCCTGCAGTCGTTGGTGGCATGGGTGAACGTGTTATGCCACTTGCAGTATGGCTTTCCGTCTCAGCTCTCGCGCCGTGGGGAATTTGTGGCCTTCGGGTACCTTTAGCTGCTTCTCCTTAAGTAAGAGGTCGAAAATCTGCTCAGCTTTGGTCACGTCGAAGTCAAACCCTCTTGGAGGACCTTGTGGCTTAACCCATTTGCAGGACACAGGGCTTGCCCCCCGAGTCCATTCAACCACTGCTACCTCTTGATCTCCCGCAGAGCCTTCATCTTCATCTGCCTCAACCAGGACCACCGCGCGCTTGAATTTATCCTGGTACACCTCTGGGTGGCGCTGTTCATATAATGACAGCTTCTGCACCATATGCGCCAGTGAAGGGTAGTCTGCTTGGGAGGCCACATCCTTGATCGGTGATGCGAGACCCACCACCGCCAACACGACTGCTTCTTTTTCAGTCACACGAGCCGAATAGCATCGGTTCCTAACGGTCCTGAAGCGCTGGATGTATTCTGACACCTGTTTCTCCGCGCTCCTGTCGTACTTGTGCTAGATCGGCAATGCCAGCCTCGGAAGCCTCCGAGTGATACCGCATGTGGAACCGTTCTTCCAACCGCTTCCAAGTCCGGATTGAGTCTCGGTGGCAGCGATGTGTACCACCCGAAAGCCGATCCCGTGAGGGACTGTGCGAAGAACCTCACACGTAGTTCATCTGATGCTGAGATCGTGCCCAGCTGTGCCAAATATCGGCTCACATGCTCGATTGAGCTGGAGCCATCTGATCCACTAAACTTGGAGAATTCAGGGAGCCGATATTTGGGTGGTAGTGGGATCAACTCGTACTCGTTGGGGTACGGCTTGGAATAGCCGATTGCCCTCCTTTTCGGCACTATGCCAAACTGGTCTCTCAAGATTGTACTGATCTGATCCGTGGTGCTGGCTGCAGGAGTCGAACTCTGAAGGTTCGCTGGAGTGGCATACTTAGCCAGCCACGCTTGCTTCTCAAGTTCTGAGCCAACTGCAGGAGTTGAGCTCTGGAGATTCGTCCGAGTGGCATACTTAGCTAGCCACGTCTGCTTCTCAAGATCTGTTCCCGAAGTTCCTCCTGCTATTCCAGAAGTCCCTGCTATTGCAGTCTGGTTCGTGAGTGCCCGCTATCTGCGATCCGGCACGTATGTGCACGTGTATCCGTGAGGGATCTCCTTAGGCGCCTCATACAAGAACTGGTAATCACTAGGGTCACCACCGATCTTGTAGACGACGTATGCCGGTGAACTCGGCACTTCTGGTGCTGCCAACGCGAATGGCAGCGGTGGTCGGGACTGGAGTGGTATCTCTCCTAGGTGAGTCCCTAGAGCTGGTCCTGACGGAGAGTACTGATGCCTCATGATTTCCTGGATCACCCGAAGGGCGACACGCTCCAAAGTGTTCACCGGGCTCTCGGAATGGCGGTGCAGCGAATGAGCTACCATGAAATTAATCTCCCGACGCGAGGACTCGGTGCGTTCTTCTGACGGGGCGGACATGTCCACTCCATCGAGCGCGCCTTCGGTGAGAACCCTTTCCACCCGATGCCGTGTGAGCGGGTTCTCTGGAAAGAGCCGATGAGGTCGGCTTCGAGGATAGCTTTGACCTCGTCATACTTCTTCTTGAGCTCCTCGGCCGGATCTTCGTACGTGGACTGGAGTACCTTCCTCCATCTCAGATGTAGATGGCGATGCAGTTGATGTCGAAGACTGTCCCACCGGGCGTGCCGAAATGTGTTGCGGTCAGAAACCCACCGGCGAGCAGCGACGGGCAACACAGTAGAGCCGGGAGGCTCCCAGGACTGCGGGCTGGCCCCGGTCCCTCGAGCGACGACCCGCAAAGCCTCGGCACGCACGTCCGATGCTGGTGCAAGGGCGTGCCACCTGACCTATACCCGGTCGGGAAGGTGATGGATTTGCTTCGCTTAGTTTCCTCGCATGGCATACACGTAAACATTAAATACGAGCCTCGATCGACTCTCGGGTTGTCTCGTGAATCGGCTCAAGGAGCCGATCCGCCCATGATTCGTATGAGGTATACGATCACATGGTGGTCCTGCTTGATCAATATAAAGCTAAAACGACCTACGACGATTTAGGGTTTTCACCACATAATCGGAACATCCTACGCGTGATTGAGTCTGGCAGCCACGCACGGTGATAATAAACCGACCCTAGACGAGGCCTAAAAACCAACATGAAGTTGATCCCCGGAACATCTCATCTAGGGCTAGCAAACTACACCCTACGTGCTACTGGATCCTTCAACCCGTTTGCAAGGCCTAACTATGCAGACATTAAACTAATCCTTAAAGAACAAGGAGCAATCATAACGGATCGGATCTACTAAATAATGATCAAGCGAGGTGCCGCCCTTACACCTAAGATAGGTGTAAGGGCGGCTAGACGTCTAAGGGTTGCATGGACGAAAGCATGTAATACGATGAAACAATGCTAACCCTAACACATCTATGATAACTACGTTGCTCGCCATCAACAAGGCTTCAGCACGAGCAACGCATGAACAGCGAATAAACGTATACTGCCTAGATCGCAAGATGCGATCTAGGCAAGCATGATGCTTACCGGAAGAAACCCTCGAAATAAGGGAGTTGGCGATGCGCCTAGATTGGTTTGTGATGAATGTGATTGTTGTCTTTCTCAATAACCCTAGATACATATTTATAGTCCGTAGACTTTCTAACGTGGGAATAATCCCAACCGTGTACGAGCCAAATTCTATCTAACCGACACGTATCCTACTATATTTACAGATACACGGGCAAACTTGCCCAAACTTTGTATATAAGGCCGATTCATGTATTTCTTCCGTGTATATTCTTCAAGCCCATCTTAATCGCGGCCCACCTCTGATCCGGTCAAATTCTGGTGATAACACATGCCCCCTGGTTTTGGAAATGACAATTCCAAAATCACTCTATTTTTTCTTCGTCGGGTCATGTCGTGGCAGAGCAGAACCGTCGCAGTACCCTTCACCATGATGACTTGCCTTCTCAACTTCTCCGCGTGACCTGGCAAATTTTTTTTTCTTTGGGCACCACTTCCTCGGAAACTGCTGTGGCATTGAATCTCCACCATATCCCTTTTATTTAACCGCATCGAGCAGTTTGCTTCTCCATCCCCTTGCTCTGTTCTGGCCATCGGCACCAAGAAACCCCAATCTCAGAACAATGTCCTCCTCCTCTTCCTCCTCCGCCTCGTCGGATCTCTCCTCGCAGTCCTTCTCCTCCTCCTCCCGCGAACCCACGCCAGAGTGGGACCCAATGGCGGCTCTGATGGCGGCGCACGACGAGCACGCCCCAGAGGAGTGGGACCAGGAGGACCACGCCTCCTCCGTCTGGTCCGAGGACGACCAATCCTTGACCAGCGGAGATGAAGACCTCCAGTTCCTTGCTGACGGGGAACTGGAACCGGAGAGCGAGGACGACTCGTTCTCCTGGGACGATTACACCTTCTCCGAGGGAGAGGAGGAGGAGGAAGACGACGATGATGACTCCCTCAAGGGCTACCCGCCGGCAAAGCGCCTCCGCGCCTGATTTCAACAGCATATTTCAAGCGTACCCGAACGACATAATTTGAATATGGAGTCAAATTATTTCCATATTGGATTTGGAATTCCCAATCGAATTCAATTTCAGATCCAATTCACTGCATCCAAACACAATTGAAGTTTATGAAACTTTTTAAATTCACAATAAAATCATTCCAACCCCAAATAAAATAATCTTCATAAGTAAATTTATGATTTCACTTGTAATATCTAAGAGAATTATTTTCTTGTTCATTACTCTTTTACAAACAAAAAAAAAATTCTCGTTTTTGTTAAACCCCTAAATAGCCATGTCAAACTCTACAAATATTCGGTGCGCCCTTTGGTAGGGAGAGTAGCTCGAGTGCCCGGCAGTGTGTCTCGTGGGTTCCCCTTACCGGCGTCATGTATGCCACGTGGTGCTTTGTGTGGCTTGCCATTGTTCAGGTTTTTGCCTGATTTTCCTCTAATAAACCGAGCAGCTGGGTCACTAGGTCATTTTTTTATCTATTTAATGGATTTACCAGCTCTCCTATTGATATTAAAAAAATCTGAAAATACACATCTCTTGTTTTTGGGCTCCAATTTATTTTTATTTCAATTGCAGTTTAATCATATTTTAAATATACCATGCCTTTTCATGCATTTCATATATTTTCATTATGTTCCTACTCCTCTTGATCGATAACTTGTTTCCGCCACTTATCGATAGAGTCCGAACAAGGGTTATTACGAGTGTGATACTCGACGGCACCAAGAATTTAACAATAATGCAAGCATCGTCTTGTTGAATTTGGTTTCTTACATTGCATAGGCTATTTATTTCAACTAGATTTAAATGTGCGCCTTGGCGCACGAGCCCGTAAGTTCATTTTATATTAAGGTAATAAAAATTTACTGCCAACATGAAGGTTTTTTGGAAACAGGTTTAATTGTCAAAACTGAATATATATGCTACATGGCTCCCTTGAAAATCTGAGAAACCAGTGACTCTCATAAGTATAAACCTGAGATGCAAGTCATCCATGACAGCCCCAATGACATCAACTGAATCTTTCCTGCTTGCAGCTGGTGCAAACCCATTAGGCCTTTACCTAAAAGAGAATTGGGAATAATCCTATTATCGTTATTATCGTACAGTAGTCGACCACAAATGGGACCTGGCAACAACACCTGATGCAGTGCTAAATTTTTGAGAACCAAACATGAGACACTTGAAGGGCATAGCAAATAAGAGCAAGCATGTAATAGTAAGCAGGATTAAACCACCAGTATGAGAAACGTAGCAAGCAACATAGAAAAGCCAAGTTTTTTTTTTCATATACATAGACACGATCATAACAGGCATACAGTAGCGCTAGACCAGGAATTTACAAAGTCTAACGTGAAGCACATACCTACTACTAATAATGAGAGCAGAGGAGTGTTAAACCAGGAATTCACATAGGTCTCTTTCCTGGCTAAACATAGCACATGGTGGAACAAACTACATAAGTAAGTAGCTGGCAATAGAGCAAACCAAAAGTAGTTGTATAGAGCTAATGTCATCCAAGGGCCTCATCCAGATGAGATGCACAAGAGGACTGTCGCACCAGGCAATTGATTCATATGTACATGACCACTTCAAAAGGGAGGGACATAACCCTCAAATTCTTCGTTACATAGACAACAGGAAGTAAACAGCTACCAAAGGCCGCCGTCATTTAGAGGCAGCAGTCCTGGAAATGGAACCACAAGGAAATAAACGGTAAATCGCAGGTTGCAGCAGCCAGATGGTAAGTATCACAAATTAACATATATCAAACTACTGATCTATCTCTCACTGTTCTGATTGCCAGTGATGTGTACACCGAGATGTGTCGTATACAATGAGTGAGATAATGTCCAATAAACAGTAATGTTTCAGGCAGGCCAAAGTGTTTGCTCGTGCTCTAATTTACTACAAGCGTTCAGTTCCTATGAATTGGTGCATTCAGGAAGATTTAAAACATGTGTACAAGCACATGAGGCAGATTTCTGGCTTCTTTGCATACAAGTAACTTTTCACATGTTTCTACCTCTATGTGGCTTCTTTCTATTCTCCTACATATTACTGTGTTTACAGTCGCCATGCACAACATGTAAATAATTAGGCAGAAATGGATACCAAAGAATCACCCAAACAATCTAGAGACGTGAACACACCGGAAAAACCAACCGAAGGAGCACATGCAGAGCAATTCAAAGGATTGTACCTGTCTTTAGCTTAGGCCTTCTTCTTGACTGGTCCATCCGCCTCAGTCCGCAGCTACTTGCACCTAACAGGCAGTTAACAATAGATCTTAATCAGAGTAGGTCAGGAAAACGTATTGCACAAACCTAACACAACAAAGATTGAGTCGGCAATACAAGAACTCAAAACGGATAAGTTTCCAAAAACAAGGACCTGTGTAACCAGCAAGTTAAAAGTCATGCAGATTCATATCATACCTACGTGGCCACATAAACAAACCAGGAAGACTAATGCAGGATATGTAATTGCGGACAGGAAATCGAATGTTTCATAGGCAACCTAGACAAAATCAGAATCAAGAGTCTCACAAAACAAGCACACGACTTTAGGTCACTCCTTTGTATAATTAGAAGGTCAACATCAAATACTGTGGTGAATGAAAGACGAACTTGGTTGATGACTTGTCGACTGAAGGACCAGCGGATGGGACAGGCGGAGAATCCGGAGTATCAGATGCAGGCAAACCAAGCTAGCATAGGGGAGGGGAAACTGTAAGAAAAAAAATACATAAGGGAAAACCAGGAGCACGCATCGCTAAAGCATACAAAACCCCACCTCTTTAGACACAATTTGAGGAGCCAGCTCTTCCACAGGCTGTTTAGGCGACATTTCCGTGAACATGGCCTTCTTGACTTCTGAGCCAATCTCACTCTTGCCATCGCTGCATTGCATACGAGAAGATATTAATCACTGAATTGAAGTAACCATGTATGTAAAAAAAGTAACACACAAAGTTGGTGCACGCACCTAGGTCCAGGAGGTTTCGTGACCAATGGTGGTGTCTGCAAATATAGTTTCGAGAAATCTGGACCTTTTGTAACATACTTGAACAAGTATTTCATCACCCCGGCTTTGTTGCACCACTCAACATTCATGTGGCCCTGGTATTTTTTAACACGTGGCCAAGTTGTAAGGAACGACTCACTGGTTATTAAGTCATTTTCCATTTTTGAACACATGACGACCATTATCACGACCCATATAAAGTGCATAACCATCCTTATCAAGAACGGTCTCTTGTTGAAAATCTTTCGGGAAATGCTTAGAACATTTCCCGTCTTTCATGCTAACACACTTGTTGCTAAGATCTCCACATGGACCATGCATGATGAGCTCAGAAACCAAAATGAAACCAAGAGGATCCTCATTGGGGTCTGGAATCTCAGGGAAACAAATGAATCAATGAATGTCATACTAACCTTAGTGTCCATCCTCTTCATCCAAAAAAAGATATGTGCGTGCGGGAAACCTCGCTTTTGAAACTCGATAGTGTGAAGAACTGTAAAAAAGACAAGGATCAGATACACAACGAGCGAAGCCAATAGACAGAGCAAGCACAAAAATCTTAAACAAGAACACAAGACTACTACCAGCCTCTATGGGGTTGTATGAGCACCCTGATTTGATATCATCAAGGTACTGATTAAGTTTCATGTTATACACTCTAACAACAATATCGGCCCGATCTGAATGCCTCTGACAAGGCTCAAGCAAAAGAACTAAACCACGACCACAACAGAAGGTTCGTTGTGGAGAGAAAAGGAGCAGTAACCGATATCACAAGCATAATGTAGACAACATAGCTGATAGAGAACAACATTTCTGAACGATCCTGAACGGACCACAAGGAGGTCCAATTTTCTCGACATGATAGCACCACAAGTTGATTGTCCATAGTAGAAGGCTTGTTTATAAGAGGATAAATTTAAACAAACAAATCAAAAGCGGAAGAATACATGCACAGTAACATAGAGACAAGAGAGGGGTAGTAAAGCATTCTCTCTCACACAACCAACAAGTAGTTCCTAAAACTTTGAACCTAGCAAAAAAGGACACTACATTTTACAGACCAAAGAGATTAGCTCGTCAGTTCACAACACATGAACTCAGTAAGAGGATCTACACAACCAATAGCAGCAACAGGAGACACAACACCGCCCGTCCGAACTACCGGCACTTGCATGAATAGCGATAGAACGTGCGAGGTCCCTATAGGCCTGCATACCCTCGTAACTGAAATCATGTATCACAAACCCATACGGATGCTGTAAGAAGCGAATGGCTTGCAAGGCCGATTCCTCAAATGGGCATGGTAAACCAGATGATGCAACACACCCAAAAAAACAGAGTAGTCTCAAGCTCCACGCCTCCAAGCTAGGACGGAACCATCGCCGCCCACCTCACGTAGGTAGGCATGGTAGGACAACCGATAGTGGCAAGCAACCAACTCCAACAAATGCAGAGGGGAATAGGAGACGACGACCATCCTGTGGCACAAAGTTAATAAATGGAAGGAGATGCACACCAAAGTTAGGAAAAACCCAGAGGGCACACTTTTATCAGGAACATGGCGATAGAGTTCGAGTAACAAAAATAAGATGCATGTACATAAAAGAGATAAACACTTGCAGATACAAGGCAGGAAGAGATCAATACCTGACAAACAAGGAGTCTCAACAACAACTCGCGTACGGTTCCAACAACGAGTGACGAGCAGCAAATAACCTGAAGCACACATCAATGGTGAACAATAACACAGTAAGAATCTTGCTTAGTTCATGGCAGTAACTTCAGTGTTTTTCCCTGTCCTAAGCATGTGATCTCAAAAAATGAAGTGCTACTTCTGAATAACTGGCTCGAGACCTGTAACAGAAAGGCAAACACACTAGCATTTACATAAAACCAGACACTTCAAATCCTTGCAGGACCACACAACCCACTTTAATCATGAAAACACGATAATAATTTTTATCATAGCTGTACAGTTTACAACCTAATTGCCTCACTTTTGCTGTTTTATACAGGCAACTTGACTTTTCGGAAGGTCGGGCAAACATGGATAAGACCAGGCAAAGCAGTTTAAGCTTCACGGGTCAGATGCCATATCAAAGTTTAGTTTCTCACAACTATGAAGTATACATTTATCGTAGTTGCACAGTTTATCTACAAACTAATAATTGCCTTGCTGTGCTAATTTGTATAGACAGCTTGACTTTTCAGAAGTCAGACAACATCTACTCCCCAAGCATGCACGAAACATGTGCTAGACAAACAAGAGAGGAGCAAGCCACCAATCGGAGCAGAAACCAGAATACAATGGTGGATTTTTTTTATTTGCTCCCCCTCTCTTCCTATAGGACTTTTTATCCTCCACGCACCGTGATGAAAACTATGATAGGATATGGGCTGCAGTTTATTATGGCGGTTTCTTTTCATCCAATCAAGCACAGTCATGTTTTATTGGATCTACCGATGCACCCAATTTTTTTCTGATCTGGAACAACCGATACTGAAGAGGATGGAACATAGAGCACTCACCGACAGTACAATCCAGCAGCAACCCAACAGAAGCAGCCACGGCAACCCCACGCGCCAATTCCAGCAAGGCGATGACCTGCAAAGGAAGAAACAAAGTTCAAAGAAAGCACGTCAGGCACAAGATGCAAACACAGAAACGTAAAGAAGAAGAAGAAATCCCCACGGCGAAGAACAAAGCTGAGGGAAAATACCCAGATTCGGACGGAACTGTCCAGAAGACAGAGCGGAGAAAGGGGATCGCCAAAAAAGGAAATCAAACAAAATATAGCCGGCGAAGAGACCCAGGCGGAAAGGCAAGGAGACGGAGATGAGGAAAGAACGACTGGAAAAAAAAAGAAACCAAAAAAAGAGATCTGAATCCAGCGGCACGATATCAACCGATTTGTTCGCACGGAGATCAGTCGAACCCCAACACCGGCCACTCGTTCTAGGAGGGGAAAAGAGACGGAGCTCGCCTCAACCAAACTCATGAAAGAGTGCCACCATGGAGCAACGCCGGCGGCCGTTGAGGCAAGGCTGGCCACCGGCGACGGCACGGGACCCGGCGGAGGGCGCCGGATCTGCAGCGTCGCGATGATGCGGAGGAGGCGTATATGCGAGGACGGAGAGGTCGAAGCGGAAGAGGCGGGGGGGGGGGAAGTGAGGAGGATGGTCCTCCGAAGCGACGACGCGCGTGGCTATAGTGTACTGCACAGTGCGAGCTTCTCCCGTGGCTAATGGCGCGCCGACACGGCGCCACCCGCACCGGCCATCGATGGAGAAGATAACGCTACCCCTCTATCTACCCGCTCCATTCAGATATTTCTGGCCAACGCGAGGAGACACACCAGCCCGCCAGCGAGTCTTAGCTGCTGACGCGCGGGCCCGTCCGACCGTGGGCCGCAGACGCATCCACAGGCGGGTAGGGTACGGCTGGTCCATGCCTTTTTTTTACCAGCGCTGGGCAAACCGTAATTACAGTCAGCCAATGAAGAGGGAAGCGACGAACGGCTGATCAGGTTTCAAGCGGGGCGGGATATCCCGCCAATCCGCTAGCCCGCCCCGCAAAATAACGCCCGCGCGGCGTCGCATCCCGCCCCGCTAAGTATGTGCAGGATGGAGCGGTAAAACCCGCTCGGCCCGCTGAAAGCCCGCTCAGCCCGCTACCGCCCGCGAGATGCCCTTCGGTCGAAGCCGTCAGAGTCCCAGTCGCTCCCCCGTCCCCGCCCTCCCGCCGCCGCACCTCCCTCTCCCCGGACGCCGCCGCACCTCCATCTCCTCGGCCGCCGCCGAACGTCCCTCTCCCCCAGCCGCCGCCCTCCCCTCCCTCGTTCCCGATGCCCCAACCTCGCACTTTCTGATGGTGGGGTCGACGGCGGCGCCGCCGCCATCTTCACATCCGGACCGCCTCGCTGGAATCGTGGACGGAGAAGCTTTTCCTCCACCGCCCGACGGTCCTCCGTCACCAACCGCAATCGGCGTTTTGTTGCCGTCCTCTCGTACAAATCAGTGCCCAAGACCATCTCCAACTCCAAGATATGTGACACAAGATCCTCCACTGTTCGATGTTTGATCAAGATCTCGATGACCCGTTCGATGGATTTGGCTTGTAACCGGTTCCTCGGAGCTTCAGTGAGAGTCAATTGATGTGTAGTTCAGTTTGATATTAATAAATGCTTACATGATACGAAGTGCATAATTGAAGGATTGAAGAAATTTTAGCAATGGCAGCCTATTCTAGATGATATATC
The DNA here is from genome assembly GCF_022539505.1 of Lolium rigidum. Lineage (NCBI taxonomy): Eukaryota > Viridiplantae > Streptophyta > Magnoliopsida > Poales > Poaceae > Lolium > Lolium rigidum. The sequence goes on along the minus strand of NC_061513.1, from coordinate 26,377,688 downwards.
TGTGGTTATTATTATTACAAGGAAACAAGGGTAAAATCTTGAGTTATCTTCACAGGTAGAAAGCATAGAGAGCATAGAGGACCAAGTCTCATTTGTTATCATTTAGGGATTATGTTCAGTAATATATATACAACTTGTAATACATGTGATGCTTTGATGCAAGCCTACCACTTGTAATATCTACGGAGACTGATGCACCACTAGAGCTAATAATTTCTTGATGTCAATTGGTTATTTTTTCTAATTACTACATTGATCAACAGATCGACTTATAAGAGTCAAGGTGGAGGAGGTTTCTGAAGATGGCAATGTTCAGACTCAAGGTGGGGTTGGGGGTGCGCTGCAAGGAAGGAAGAAAGGAGCAACCATGACACCCGGCAAATGTTCTAAGGATGGCAATGTTCAGACTCAAGGTTATCTTATATGCAATACAGTACAATTTTTTAAATAGCTGTGAGATCCATTATCTCAGTACATTGTTTAGCTTATTGTGTGTAAGTTATTGACAATGTAACTGCAGCAGGTGTTTCATTACCGTCAACTTCCTAGTTAAGGTTCAATGGCTGGAATTGGAACAGGGGGGAATTTTCTTTATCTCCCTAGTTAAGGTTCCTTGTTATTGGTGACAGGAACTTGAAGAAGAGAACCATGGATGACAACCTTCTGGAGTGCCTTCAATCTGTGAACATTTGTTTGGTCAAATAAATTCAGTTGTGAACTTACAGCCTGTAATACTGATGCTTTTCATGAGTCTCAGTTGAACATTTGTTTGATCAATTAAATTGTAACTTGATGTTTCAGTAGTAAAGTACTGCTAAGCATTTTGTTTAATTCTGTAACTTGATGATTCAAAGCACACATCAGAGTGCTAACTAGTTCTTCCTAATCAGCTATCTAGCTAGCTCTTCCGAGCGATGAGAGCGATCAGGCAGCTAGCTATCCCCTGCCGAGTCCCGCGCTGATTCGTATGCCGAGCGATCACGCCGATCAGGCAGCTAGCGGGATATTGCGGGATGATTTGCGTATATGTACAGTCCCGCGCTAGGTGCAGCGGTTTTTTGCGGCACACCGCGCTGTCCCGCGCACGACGAGCTGTCCCGCTGAGCTCTGTAGCGAGCAGCCGCATCCCGCCCCGCTTGAAACCTTAACGGCTGAGATGAACCAACTGTGCAAATCCAATAGTTCAGAATCACTAATCCTTGTGAGACCCCCATGGGGGGCAACTATTATACCTTCCAATGATTTGTCGGTATCATGGTCGTTTAGATATCACATTTGAATACTGTTTCCCTCTCGTAATTTTATTCTTAACCTTACCGGCAGCTCATGATCAGTGGGTCCTTTTGAAAAATCATATGTACGAAACTAGGTAATGCGTATTGTGGGAGCAGGTATTTGACTCGAACAACTCGGGAGTGTTGGCGTTGAAGGAATGGTTAGTCACGCCCGGACAACTTTGACTAACTACCCAGCCATGCACTTCCACAATGGAATTTGTGTTGTCTCACCCGGTTATAACCAAATGAAATTAAGATCTAGGTGAGGTGGCCCCGGGACATGAAGGACGAAGGATCCGTTGATTGCACCGTTTGAACTTGAAATTAGTAAATGCTTGAAAATTTCAAAATTACAATTGTTCCAAATTTTGGAAGCTTGGAATTTACAAAAGTTTGTAATTATGACAGTTCGAGCCGTATATGCCTTGGTGTTGCATTTTCTAAACGGTGCCCGAAAATGCGTTGACTTTCTGAAAGAGTACGGAATGTGACCGCCGGTTCCGCTCGCTCTGCAAGCGAATTTTTGGTTCACTCAACCACTCAACTATGACTAATGGTCTAGTTAATCCCTCTGACATGTGGGGCCTCGATGGATAGAAGGACACGAAGGTCAGGTCAGGTCAAACATTCAGTTACCCAACTACACATAGGAAGCTCCGGTCACTACTCATTTCCAGTAGGAAAAAAAATCGGGAGAGGCGGCCGGAGAGTAGGGTTGAGGCGACGGCGGCAAGGCAAGGAGATATAGCTCGGCCAGCTCTTCTTTCAGGCAACGGCGACGCAACGTGGCGCGCTCGGGCAGCTCCGATTTCTCAAGGCGACCGTTCGTCTTGGTCGATTCGACAATCCATGGCGGATCCACGTTACTGGCCGGTTCCGTACAGGGTGGAGTAGGAGACCGTGCCGCAGCGAGATGACAGTATTGCACTTTAATTTTCTCAAGGAATCGATTGCGCATTTCTTCTAGTTCCTTTGCTTTCCACTCCATCGAGCTACATGGTTCAGAGAGACTTTTCCCCTTTTCTGAATATCCAGTGTTCTGTACTTCCACGCGCTCCGGAAGACTGCTACGTCCACTTGTCCTGCCGACTGTGCGCTCTCTGCCAGCAATGGAAGGAGCTCAAGGCCTGCTGGTACGGCCCTGTCACGACACCGCTGGCGCCGGTGTCGACAACCTGCGGGTGCGGGATTTAGAAGCAGCAGAGATGTACAAAGAGGAAGGTAGAACTTTACATAGGGCAAATCTATACAAGACCAAGAACAAAGTGATTCAGCAACGGTCTGATGGTATCCGGGTATATCTTGATATGTGCAGATACTCAGTCATGTTCAGAAGTTTTGTCTGAATGTTCAGAAGCCTGGATTGGCTTCTGCAGTGCATGATGCCCTGCTGCGGTGACGGTGCTACACGGACCATCGCAGCAGTGTTTTCAGTTTGCTGCCACAGGTCTATGTCCAAGCACTATTGTTATGGTTTTTGAGTCGCGACTCAAAAGTGAGTCGCCAAACCCTGCGACTCAGTATAGTCGACCAAAAAAGCTGTATAGTCGCCTCCATTTATGGAAAACCACTCGGCGACTATACAGCGACTCAAAAACCATGACTATTGTTCATAGTTTCGCTGTTTGGGATTGTCGAGGGACGGCAAAAGGACAGCGGTGTTAATGGTGCAGCGTAGGGAGCTCTCTGAAGTGCTTGCAGAAGCTCTGCACATGCTCTCATGTTTCCCCCCCGGTCAGACTGATGGGTCACTCAGGTGAGGGTTTTGCTGATTTCATGTTACTATTAAAAAATGTTATTTCATATCTTGCATCATGAATACTTGACAAATAACCGTTGAGCAAAGTAGATGGCTTTCCTAGATCGGATTTGTTTGTTACGCGAGGTAGTGAGGTGAGACTTAGTCATCACGATTTTTTGAAGCTTATATTTGTGCATGATCCATAACTTCTAGGACAACATTGTTTGTTGCCTTCTCCCTTGGTGCATTTGAAAGAAGTCAACCTTAGCTATCTTCAATATGTACCCTTGGTTTTCAACTTATGCTATTGTTAAATTGTGTGTGCATAGTTTGATTGGTAGGTAGGTTACAAAAAATTCACGACACTGAGCAATCTTACATTGTTCATATACAGTTCCGTTTCTTTCCTTTGATCTACAATCTTATGGCGCATTTTCATACATTGTGGTAATTATAATTGCAATGCAATTACAATCTTCTAATGTTATGTAGACTTATTTCCAGAATTCTTATAAATGATATATGAATGCAGATTCATATGATTTCCGGTTAATAGTATGTGTACTGTCTTGGAAAGGTTTTAGGGCTGCTGAAAGATTCAGATGCGGGGCACATGCATAATATATCATCTTTTATGACTATGATGATCTGTACCCAGGAAGCAATTTTCAAGTGTTGTGATTGCAGAATTCCTCCCAATTCACCCTGTTAAGTTATGGCTTGCTGATTCCATATATAGTACTCTAGGGTCTCTCCATACCTAAAAAATAGTTCTAGTGGCGCTTGACTCATCTGTCCAAATTAAATGGGAGCTTGAGCTTAGGCTCCATGTTCTTATATACAAGATGCGGTGGTATGTCACTATGTATTCTTCTATTTTGTCCTGCATTCATTTCAAGTGCAGATGTGTGAGCAATATGGCCCTATTCTCATTCAATGCAAATATCAAAGTTCAAGATCAGATACTTTCGAGTAGGTTTTATCACGATGAACGGGGAAATCAAACTGATGAATTAGTTAGCGGAAATCCAAAATAATTACAGTAGTTTCTGGCTTGCATTTTCCTATGTTACCTGGTAGTTTTTCCCTTTTTCTTATAAAATTTATGATCCAAGGGAAGATTATGTATTATGACTTGCTGCCCCCTTTTCCATTATAGCTTCATGCCTTTGTTGACACCTTACTTTTTCTTGGTAGAAATCTAAACTGCATGGTAATGAATCCGTTCAGCTATACAAATACAAATCCCTCAAGAAAATTACATGTAGCATAGTCTCATACACCATCTGTATTACTCAGTACTCACCAGTACAGTTGCAAACTTTCCACGCAGTTGCCTTTATTTTATTTCCTCCCTATTTTTGCCATCATCTTTCGAATTGTAGCGTACTTAACTGATATTGCACTGCTACTATTGGTGGAGGTGCCTTTCGGCTTTCATGGATGAAATAAGCATCTTACATTGATGCTTGCCTTGTCCTTATCAGATCATGACTATAGATTGTAGAGTGTCGAAATTTTAAGAATGGATTTTGTATACACACGCATGGGTGTGGTTGTGTTCTGGACGGTCGATTTATTCCTTGAGATCCCCGCTTGCCGTGGTAGATGGAAAAAATAGATCTCTATCCTCCTTTTATCCAAATCTCAAAGCAAAACGGACAGTGAAGGAAACACCCACACCCATGCGTGTAAGTACAAAAGTATTTCCCAAATTTTAATTCTACCTTCTCTTTAGTTTCACATAAAGCTAAGGTGTTCCCCTTGTTTAGAATCAAGATACAGGCCAATACTGAACTATTCTAAAACTCCTAAAGTGTTTTTGTGTGTTTATTGCTTTGATAAGATTTGTTAAGATTGCGTTTTAATGGTATTCTATCTAGCTTACATTATCAGTAAAACGTGCTCTACTTTTTGGTTTGCTGGTCACATTTATTTGTTTGGGTTATTGCAGGCAAGTCAGGGTGCTTGGCTCACTTTCTTTGCCTTCCACAGGTACTTGTGCGTGTTGCTACTGACGGTCACTACTGACATGTTGTAAATTACTTGTGTTATAAAGATTTCAAGAATGGAAAGGGTCTGATGGTATCTGGGTGTAGCTTCATATGTGCAGATACTCACCAAGCCATGTTCAGAAGTTTTTTCTCAATGTTCAAAAGCCCAGATTGGCTGCTGCAGTGCATGAGGCCCTGTTGCAGTGACAGTGTTACATGGTCCATTGCAGCGGTGTTTTCTGTTTGATGCCACATGCCTAATGGTGCAGCATTAGCAGCTCGCCAAAGTGCATGCACAAGCTCTGGAAATGCTCTCATGTTGCCCCCAGGTCTAACTGATGGTTCACTTAGGTCAGGGTTTTGCTAGTTTCATGTCACTATTTAAAAAGGTTCTTTTAAATCTTGGACTGCCAATGCTTTACAAATAAACCTTGAGCAAAGTAGTCGGCTTTCCTAGATCAGGTTCTTTGCTATGCAAAGTAGTGAGGTGAGACTTAGTCATCAAGATTTTTTCTTGTAACTTATATTTGTGCATGATCCATAAATTCTAGCACAACATTGTTTGTTGCCTTCTCCCATGGCACAGACAACCTTAGCTATCTTCAACATGTACCCTCGGTTTTCAAATTATGCTATTGCTCAATACTGCGTACACCACCTGAACAATCTTTCTTGCATTAGTCATGTACGCTTCCGTTCCTTTCCTTGTATCTACAATCTTATGGTGTATTTTCATAAATTGTGGTAATTACAATTGAAGTGCAATTACAATCTTATAATGTTATGTACACTTAACTTTTTCCAGAATGCTTATAATTGATATGATTTTCGGTTAATACTATTTGTACTGTTTTGGCAGCTGTTTTCAGTTTATATGATTCAGATGCAGGGCAGATGCATAATATATCATAATTTATGACCGATGATTTGTACCCAGGAAGCAATTTGCAGGTATGATTGCAGAAGTTCTCCCGATTCTCCCTGTTAAGTTATGACTTGGTGTTTTTAACGGTATTCTATCTAGCTTATATCATCATGATGATGCAGAAGCCGGGGTCCTATCCCCATTTCGAAAAAAAAAATCTAGCTTATATCAGTAAAACACGCTCAGTTTTCTCTGTTTGTTTGTCAGATTTCTTTGGTTGGGTTGCAGGGCAGCCCAGGTGCTTCCCTCACTTTCGTTGCCTTCCACACACATAAGAAAACAGTCGGGCATAATAAAACGAAATGCATTGATATTCATCAACTCTAGATGTCATAATGCTGCAAAATGATAGGTTTGTAATCTCCTACATTCAAAACATAGAATTCAGAAGCCTAAGAAAGCTGTGGACAAAGAGAATGTGGTGTCTTCTTTGTCCAAGCTGCCGTCGCACATAGTAATAAGTTACTCAATCTAGTCTCAAATCCGAGTGGCTATTCGAAGACAGAATATGTCCCAATTCTCTGTCCAGCCCTTACATGATAAATTAAGCGTTCAGTGATAATCGCACTTTTACTCCCAGCGCAGCTTGACACTTACTGCCCATGGTAACGGCAGTACAGCCACAGCCACAGTCCACCCTGCATGATCGCACTCGCGATGCCGGTGCCATTGGCAATCTGCGAGGAAACATCACACACACATGAGCAAAGAGTCACACAGGATGACAGGAAGCAGCACACAGCAGAACAGACAGACAGTTTATTGATACACACCAGGTAGTAGATATTGAAAGGATCAATAAAAGCGTAACCAGTCCAGATTGCGGCATTCACGAGGTACGCGAGCGACAGACCCAGGCTGAGTCCATGCACGTTGTGGTCCCTCCACGCGACATACTGGTTCATTGCAAAACAAGTTCTCCAGTTAGTATTTTCAAGATTATTAAAGATCTATATGACGCCGATGGGATATAGATACATACCATCTCCTTGGCGGGAGAGACATACATCAGTATTGCCGTGATAGCTCCGATCCACCCGAATGCCCGATCTCTCTCCTTGTGGTGGTGGCCATGGGCAAAAAGGGTGAACTGCAAGATGATCAGGGCCAACCCGAATGCGAGTTGGATCGCCAACATCACATATGCGATGATGCGGTTCCAACCCGCGGAGTACCTGATGTATAAGTAGCAATACACGCTCTCCGCCACGAAAGCAATCATGTTAACGCAGACGACTGGCCAGTCACTCTTGGGCCATGCATACACCACGAGTGCAACAGCGTTCATCCACGTTGCTGCATAAGGAAACACAGTACGGCCACCAACAGTGCCCGCAGCCTTGATATCGGGGAAAGTCGTGAACCTGAAACCGAAGAGGAGAGGACAGCTGTGTTTAGAAGTTAGAACCAGTAACACTAGAGACTACATGTAACTTTTAGCAACAATATCAATTAGGTTCAGCAGAGCTTTCTAACACCAAAACTAAATCAGTATGTATGATAACAGAACATCACTATAAAATAGACAAGAATATATAAAGGAAAAATATACAGTAATGAGCATAACACTTTTTTTTCAACCAATTGTACTCCATATTTCCAGTAGTGAAGATAAAATGCTCTTTCACAAGAAAACATAAATGTGCATTTAACTTTGAAACAAAAATGTGACTGATGATGCCACGTGGTGGCCTCAAAGGTTCAAGCACTGAAAATAGGACAATTTATTTGGCTATTCTAGCGGAGCAGATTGCGCCTTGTGTGAGATCAGTGGATTTTTTTTTTTGCTACGTACAAGTGAAAAAGTACAATTTAGACAGTCAGCTACTCAAGCTCATTAGTTGCCCATGATTTGTAAAGGCACTGGATATATGGTGTTTGAAATTTCATACTACATGTTTTTGACAACAAAATGATGTGCATCCTACTCTTTCAGAGCAAGAGCAAGCAAAGGCGGGCCTATATTGTTGTTTGGTATTTCTTCCATTGAACAAAGTGAAAGACCAGGTATATCCTACTAGCGTTTTCTCTTAATGCAGAAACCTGAATGTACAGCATCATTGATCTATCCTCTAAAACAGCATCCTTTGTGTAGATAAAATAAATGTAGAACTTGAAAAAAATGATTATATGATTATAAGATTATATCCAGAGGACCAAGTTTGTTGCAAGAGATACATAAGCTGAATTAAAATATAATTATCTAAATATTTTATTTTGTAAAAGTAAGTATCTATATTCTGTACTCATGATGATTGGTAGTCCAAGGTGAAAAAGATTGGGTAAAAAAAACTTCACAGTTTCAAAAGTCGCTTTCAGCGGTTAGTACACTAGATAATAATTGGGAACAGTAGAACAACAGCAAGGAGTATGAAATTAGGTATGGTGGAACAACTGACAGTTATTGTCCTCAACTATAGTATAAGTGCAAAGCCAAATTAACCAATATTGAAGCAAATATAAGTAAATTAAAGAACATAAGCGTGAACTGTTTTTATAAGATAAGCACAATAAATTAAAAGAACATAAGCGTCAACATTTTGGCATGCCTCAAAGGTTCAGGCACTGAGGACAACCATAACAGGTGTTGCAGCAGGCCAGCAGCTATTCCAGGTCTCTACTTGTGCATTCATATCCGCAAAAAAGACTGACTAGTAGTATCAAAACTTGCAACTTTCTTACTGAATTTTTTTACAAATATAGAGCTGATAGCTCTCCATGACAAATTGGGATTCTTCATCCATGCAGGTGGGGTTGGTACAAGGGCATGATGCTGTTCGATTCTACTGTATGGCTTATACATGATTCAGAAGCTCCTCATGAAAATAGAGAGATTATACTAGAGATGATACACTGTGCAGTACCTATTTAGGGGTAATGGAAAATAGTAAGCCAATAATGTAGTGATCAAACTGTAAATATAGCAAGATTTTGTATTGACCACATAAAGTGTGACTATTTGATGTGTCCAATGAGTATTCGTAGATTGTTCCAAAGGATCAAAGTACAATGTGCTCAAATACATCTGGATGCATGTTCTGAAGTGAGCAATGTGATGGCTGTGCTAAAAAATGGAGACCGTTACTCTAATTTTTGCGGCATAATTCTGAGTGTGTTGCAAATGAATAACTGGTTAGTGTAAATAAGAAGAAAACAGAAATTATCTGACTCCTTTTTGTCAAAAGAAGGACAGTTAGTTGAACAACAATTCGGCCCCATAACAAATGGCTGATGCAGAAGTAGATGAGTTCCCATCTCATATAGCTACCAAATTTACAGGATCAGTTTAATATGGTAGAAACCCACAAGTGATGACAGTCACATTCATCAAGACAGCTCAGCGCATTGTGAATGATGAAAAATTCTGCAACACGGTGCATCAATTACAAGTCATGGATCTCTCTCAGAAAAAGTCTCCTTACGGGCATATTTTATCTTGCAAGAACTCAGATAAACATTGATATTTGACAAAAAAAAGCTTTATTTTTTATTGATCCTGTGGAAGTGTGGAACAATCAACAACTTCAAGATATCTTTTTTCTCTCTCTCAAAAAGAAGAGATATCTCTTTTCCCGTCCGGAGTGGCAGCGATGCAAAGCGGAAGCGAGCGGGGCCGATCTCGCCGCCGATGCTGCAGATGGGCCAAGGCCAATATCATCGGCCTGCAGGCTTCTATTTTTCCAAAGAAAAAAACCCAACTTTCCCCGCAAAGCTCAAAGAAAAACCTCCAAAAACCAAAAACGCCACCTTTTCGCGGCCGGAGATGGTCAAAAACTCTGGCCGGCGCGCGCGCGCGACCCACCCCCACCGGCGGCCGGCCGTCGTGCAACCACGGCGGCGGCGCAGTCGTGTGCGTGTACCTCGTACTGGTAAGCAATCGGTGTGCATGTACGTGGCCGGCCGACGTACGGAACCACACGAACGATGAAACGGTGCGAGTAACCGATCGAGTAGGTCGACAGAAGTTGTACGTACCCTGGGACGGCGACGACTGCCAGACCGGCGACGGAGCCGAACGCGCCCACGACTGCCCTCTCGATTTTGGCCGCCGTCACCATGGCCACAGGCGTTCGGGAAGGGGAGGAGAGAGTGGCTGTTGCTTGTTAGGGCAGGGAGAGGAGCGTGTACTGGAGGTGGCACAATATATTCTTGGAGCAAAGCTGTGCGGTCTCCGACGGTCAACAGGGCTTGGTATATGGTGGTATATGCATTGCCCTCTCTTTCTCTACACACAGTACACTCTCTGCTTAGTGGGCCCCGCTTCTTTTTTCACCGTCCTATGCCCGCGCTCCTTTGTTTTCTCTCTACACACAAAGCAGGGGAGAGATGCCAACTGCGCCGATACGTCACCCCGCGACTGCTTTCGACCGTATTCCAGCTGTTTGCTGTAACAAGGTAATAATTTGAGGAAAAAGTGCAACGAAAAACATCAACTTGCCGACTTGTGACTGTGTTTTCTTTGAGGACTGTGTTTTGTTCTCAAGGAATAAACTTGTCCATGCACATTTTTCTTTGATTGTATAGGACTTAATTTTTTTGTTATATGATTATTTTAACGAAACAACCCTCATTTTGATTAAAGAAGTAGAAGAGAATTGACATGTTCATTGTGCGGATCCGGCTAATAACCACTACAAATGCACCAATATCATCAGACTACATTTGGGCACCACTTGCCGACTTGCCCACCCACACGAAGCAAACACATAGCTTCATTCTCATCACTTCTCCTCGAGCCAACGATTCCGACTTCACCATTGATAGAGCCCTCACCACAAACGATGTTGGAACCCATGTCGGACGATGCCAACAGTCGGCCACACGTAGCAACCTCAACTTTGATGACGATCTTCAAAAACGAAATAGGATAGGCTTGCGCCGGTCGAGTAGTTGCTTGCGTGGGAAGGTCCTAATTGAAGAGATCTGAGCTAGAGCCGAGGAATGGAGCCCTCGATGCACCCCTACAATAAACCTTGTGTTGGAAGGTCCTAATTGAAGAGATCTGAGGATATTGTGTAGTATGGTAGTAGAGATCCATTTCTAGTCTCCGATCTTCTTTCCTCGATCCTAAGGCTTCATAGATACACAAACTAAAAATATCGGTAAAGGAATCGAGGTTTGAGTAGAAATATTTGCATTATACGGTGCCATGCTTAAGTGACAACATTCATGGGTCGGTAGTATGGCTATCTTCCATGGAGTAACGGTGACGTCACTGATCCTAATGCCCCCGTCCGCTTTATCTTAATACCAAGACTCTCCGTGTTGCGTAGGAATTCGAGGTGGATAATTGATCCATAAGGACTGGACACCTCGCCCACATTATATGTTGTATCTTTATTTCAGTATATTGACAAATATGAACTTCATTTTATCTTTGAATCCCATTTACTAATGCATAGTTGCAAATGAAACCTTAAGCTCTGGCCTATCTCCAAATCATTGATACACACCAACCCAAGGAAAACCGTTGGTCCGGTAAAGCAAACACTAAGAGAAAACTAGAAGTCTTGTTCGAGCGATCTTACATCAAAATCAATCTTTCTGGGGATTTGATAAACCTAGGCATCTAAGGGAAAAGCTTCAAGTACAACAACCTGTAATCCGGATTGAAGGTATCAACCCTTTTCCTGGCGCCGTGGCGGGAAGCAATTGCTACCCCTGGTGAGGTCATTAGAGATTTCATTTAATATGTTTTACTTTATTGTTTGTTAATTAGTATTTTTCCTTGTGTTCTTGATTGAAAATCCAAAACTATAAGTTTACCTTTTTGTTCTTAGTTTACTTGTTTACTTATGTCTAAAAACCCATAAAACTTAGTATGGCAACAAAGAAGCTTGGGGAGTTTGCAACTCCAAATCATGATTACTTGCGCGCACACATCACTCAGCCAGTTGTAGATGTGGAGAACTATGAAATTAAATCTCACTTTCAACCTTTGGTCCAACAAAACCATTTTGTAGGTTCTGCTTCTGAGGATGCATGCATGCACTTGAATACTTTCACAAAGACATGTGATATGATGCTAATTAAGGATGTATCCAAATTCTGTAAAAATGCCCTTATTCCCTTTTCACTTAGAGGAAAACGCAAAATAATGGTTGCTATCACTTCCGTCGGGAACTATTACTTCATGGGATTTTTTTTTCAACATATTCATGAGTAAAAGTTTCCCACCTGCAAAAACTATGCAACTATGTTCTAACATCACATGTTTTAGAAAAGAAGATCATGAGACACTGACGCTCGCGTGGGAAAGGAAGAAGGAATCCTTAAGAAAATGTCCCAACCACGGGTTGGAAGAGTGGCTCATTCTACATTTATTTTAGCATGCTTTAAAACCACCGTCTAAGTCTATGCTTGATACCGGAGCTGGAAGAACATTCACGGAAAGGAGATTGACATTGCCACAAAACATGTCAATGATATGCAAGACAATCATTCACAATGACATGTAGAACAATCATCCTCGAGGAAGGTGAACTCCGTCACCAAAGAAAATAATGAAGGTCTAACCGCAAAGGTAGGTGAGCTCATATGCATGATTAACGACAATGAAACTCAAGGCAATGCCATCACCGATTCTAAGGTTGAAGAGATAGATTTCATGCCACGTAACAATCCTTACCCTGCTTGGATGAACAAAAGTTATAGCTCAAATTTCAAAAACCATATCCTAATCCTGCGTGAGCTCACCTACAACGCATGTAATAACAATGGCAACCGCCAATCTCTTGAAGATTCACTTAAAGCTTTTATGCAAGATCATAATGATGTCATGCTCAAGTGGCAACATTTATAGGTCGGTAGTGTGGCTATATTCTAGGGAGTGACGGTGACATCACTGATTCTAATGCTATTGAATGTTTTATCTTAATACCAAGTCTCCACACCAAGTCTCCACGTGCTGCGTAGGAATTCAAGGTGGATAATCGATCCATAAAAATTGCGGCCAGTAGCATTATGGTGTTTTCAGGACACATCGCCCACATCATATGTAGTGTCATTATTTCAGTATATTGACACATGTGAGTTTTATTTTATCTTTAAATCCCATTTACTAATGCACAGCTGCAGGTGAAACCTTATGCCCTGGCCTATCTCCAAATCATTGATACACAACATCACAACAAAGCGTTGGTTCGGTAAAGCAAACACTAAGCAAAAACTATAGGTTTTGTTCGAGTGATCTTACATAAAAAACAATCTTCCTGTGGATTGGATAACCTAAGTCTCTAGGGAAAAAGCTTCAAGTACTACAATCCGTAATCTGGAACGATTATATCAACCCGCACCGGTGGCAAGAGGAGCCCGACTTTCGTGAGGCTCTCCACGTCGAGGAAGTTCATCTCCGCCCACGGGCGGCCAAACGTCCACGTGTCAAATTCATCCGTGCGCGGCAAGCTTCGGTGAGGCAAACGTGCCGAGCCACTAGCGCACGCTGTCGACGGTGATCTCCACGGTGCAGCGGGCAGACTGCCGCAGCCGCACGACGAGGAAGCCGACCGGCGACTTGGGGGTGGCGGCGCCTCGGCATCCCAACGTGGCGAACAGCGATTCGGCCTCGATTTTGCGTGAAACGGAAGGGGGACGTCGGGGTGAGGCAGTAGATCCGGTGGTTTTGAGGTGGGCGGGCGGGCGGTGGTAACAACGTGAATCGGAGACGGGAACAACATGAATTGGCGACGGCACGGCTGCAAGAAAAAGACGCACAGACGGCTGCAGCGTGGCAGTTGGCCTCTCGCGCGGTGATCAATTTTGTTACATCATACATGGGGCAAAAATATACATTACAGGAAACATTACATCACCGCCGTATACATCAATATCATCTGCTGGAGAGATATTTTTTGCAGTGTAGGTCAAAATCAGTTTTTACATCATCTAGCCAATTCTAGGTTTTAGAGATGCTCTTAGGGCCCTAAATAGTAAAAAGAAGAAGATTGCGATCGATCCAACCTATGTTTGACGCGTGGATAGGTAAAATCAATAGGGTGAACTCAATCTTTTCGACAGACAGAACAACCTAACATGAACATCATATCCTTAAATCTGAGAATAGCTCACAAAATACATGGACGGAAACCGAACTCAAATTAGAACCGCGATCTCCAAACAAAGCTTTGCCACAACAAATCCACCGAACACACCAATGCCCCACAGAACCATGTGCAGTCTGTCTTTGGCCTGTGTCATGGGGAATACAGATGCAATGCAAACGAGGAGGAACATGGCGCTGCAGACGAATAACACGTAATTGCGCCAGCCACGCTTCACAGGCTTCGCTGCCGCGACGCCGGCGACGGCGACACCGTTAGGGGTTTTCCTTGTCGTGTCGTCGGCGACATTGTGGCTGTTAGGGGGCTTCGCTGCCTTGCCATCGCCATTACCGCCGCCAGCAGCACCATCAGGGTTTCTGCAGAAAGATGCGACGAGCCTTTCCTTGAGTGTCCGGAGGGAGTTCCGGCTGGGCTGTGCCGCCGCGACGCATCCATCGGGATGGGGGTTCTCGATGTCAGCGCCCATTGCCTACCTCTCGATGAATTGGTCGATCTCTAGGGCTCGATCTAGTTTCGCGGGAGCTCGTTTGTTGGGAGATAATACCCGTGATCTGAAAGGCAGTTGCGTTGCGAGTATATATAATGCAGGCAGGCCGGCCGAGAGACCTATCTCTACGTAGGGTGGGTCCATACTCCATACGTATAGGTCGGTCGATCTCTCCAAGCAAACTATCCGATTCGAGTACGTTTTAGATCAAGTCAAAAAGTAGAAAATAGTGTTATAGTGTCTCGGCCGACTGGCTCAACCTCTGAACAAACAGCATCCTCCTATATATAACAAAGAAAAACGCAAGCTCCTAGCTCGTTCCTTTTCCCAATATGCCATCTTGATCTTGGAGCATAGAACGGTTTGCCACGCCATCAAGCTTGGGACATTGAGAATCCGGAAAATGGATCATCAGAAAGATGAGGCTACAATGAGTTTGGGTTTGACGATTTGGAAATGTTTTTTCAATGCTGAAAAATTACTTTTGTGTTGAGGCATAGCGAAGGGAATCTTGAAGTTGCTATTCATATACAAGACCCCTAAATCCTTAATGTTTCAAAAAATAATGAGATAGGTTATGGTATTTGAAACACATTCCTATATACTCGAATTTTGGTAGAGCGGCAATACATAATATATCGGCATATCTGGACCTCAGGCGATTTAGACTTAACTAAATCTCAATCACGTGACGTCTTCTAGTCTCAGTTACAATCTAGTTGTAACTTATATAGGCCAGCACGAATTTTTAAGGGAGCTTCGCGCCTGGAAAAATTTCCGCCCACGTGCGCCAAGGTAAACCCGAACCTAATACTAGTTCCTCTCACGGAGTCTCAGGCACGAAGTGCTCAGGCCAGCTGTTGCAGGCACGTACAGGTGAGAGGCTGCACCTCACGCGGAGGTTCACGCAGCGACGTCCAGCCCGGCGACGCGAGGAGCCAGCTCCTCCCACCTCCTTCGCTACTCAACGGAGGAAGGAAACACACGTAGTCTGGAGATGCGATCGGCCGGCCCCTCCCGCGCCTTGGTCGCTGCCGCTGCCGCTGCTGCTCCTTCCTAGCCCCACGCGATGGCCAGCGAGCTCACCATGCACAACGACAACGCTATGGACTATGGAGCCGCCGCCTCTTCTCCTGGACCAAGCCGAGCTTCGGCATACCCATCTCCTCGCTCTAGCCCGTCCGACGCATGAAGCTCAGGGTGGGCATTCGGTTTTAACCGAAACTTCGGTTCGGTTTTGCGGTTTTTGAACAAATTCGGTTTTCAAAAATGGTAAGCGAAATTGGCATGAAAATTTAGAAAACCGAAGATTCGGTTAACCGACAAATTCGGTTCGGTTTTCGGTTAAAACCGAATGAACCTACTCACTTGAACAAATAGTAGGCATCACCGAAAAAATCAAATAGTGATTGACATATCAACACAAAAAGCATCAACTGCGCAAGAAATCGACAAATGAACACCAATCATGGAGGGGTGCTATTTGGTAGGCTGCGGCACTTGTGGTACAGGTGCATCACTCGTGAGCGATTAAAAGGGGTAGCTAAGACTTCGAGCGACGTGTTCTATTACGTAGGCTTCACGCTATATTCAGAAAAATCTAGTACATCAAAGACCAAAGTCATACATTGAATGAACAATTTTTGGAACATCAAACGCAATTGGGTTTCTATGGAATGATCAGTTTATGCACAAATTGATGGTAGGTTACTCAATTCGGTTAATTCGATCTTGTTCGGTTGGTGAGGCTAAAAACCAAATTCTACCAAATTTAATTCGGTTAGTATAAATGGAAACCGAAAAAATAGCGGTTAATGGAAAAAATCGAGATTTCGGTTAGTTCGGTTTTGGCTTCGGTTCGGTTTTAGGTTTCACGGTTTTTATGCCCACCCTGACATGAAGCCCTCACGGCCAAGGTTTTTTTTCTCGGTCACAATTTTTTACCGGAGGACCCCGGAAAATTCGGTTACCGCGAAATCTCGGAAATTTCTCGAACGAGTTTATTCAAACAAAATTTGAATTCAAAAAACGTCTAGCATGAAACAAAGAAATTTCTACGGTATTTTGACACAACTGCTACCGCAACATAGTGGGAAGAACTTCCTGCCGAACAGCAGTAGGTTCTGGGTTTGAATCACAGTTCTGCCACTTTTATTATTTTTAAGCAAAAACAAAGAATAAAATGATCGAAAATAATACCGCGTGGCCGGGTACTCGAACTCAAGACCATATACATATATTCGCCCCCGAAGCTAACCATCACGCCCCACCTGCTACCTAGATCATCAAATATAGAAGCTTTCATTATGAATGACTGTAGTCTAAATTCAAATCGAACCGATTTTTTTTGGCCGGTATCAATCTTTCACGTGGGGTAACTGAATTTGCGGTTTCCGGCGAGATTTCGGATATTCCGGCCGAGAAAAAAATCCCTACTCACGGCTCACGAAATTCGCCTACTTAACTAGATTGGACCATGAGGTTGTCCACCGGCACAGAGCGTCGGAGCAACATGAGTTGACGTGTGCAACATGAGTTCATCCAAAAATTTATGCTAGTTAGTTATGAGTTGCAATATAAGTTGCACCTGAAATTTGATGATATCATTTGACTAGGAACTGTGAAAAATCAATTAGTACTCGAGTCTTGCTCCAGTGCTGCCTCTAACCGAAGTTGAGGGGTTATATTTGTTTTTTTTTCGTACCTTACACCTGCCGTTTGTATATATATGGTATTTTTATTCCTGATTTGGGGAAAATAGGTGGGGCGACGCCAGGCGTAAACGTCCACGACCCTTTTATATGCCGTTCCTTTTTGGTACACGCATGTGACCGTAGTAATACATTATACGTACAGAAAATAATCATACAACACAACACGGGTTATACGGGTCTCTAGAGGGTTGTATGTACATATCCGATTTTCAAATTTTACGATCATGCTCTGTTTACGAAGGGGTACGGTATGGAAAGATATCCACCGTCCATATTTTTTACGCGGCCATACTTTTGCTAAGTGGGGAGCACCGGAGCAGAACTGTTCGTACTCTCATATATAGTCACCAAGACTTACGCGTGAATGATAATGTCATAAGCAGTGACGTGTACGTGCAGCCTGTCTTTGTTCCCACTGGCAAAAAGCGAGGTATACCTAGGCAGTCGCGTTGTAGAGGTGTAACACGTAATATCAGTGCGTTGAACTTTCCAACGAAATTTGCGAGATACTATGAGATTTTGTGGAAGGGACGAGAATATATAATCTCCGCCAAAAATTTCGTTTGAATTTAAATTCATCCGGAAAAGGTTATTTATAATAGGGCGGTAGCGTCGCCACCATCGACACCGCTAGCTAGATGTATTTTTATGCAATGTCACCTGACGATGGGCACGCTGGCAACGTTCTCTGCCTGCACAAGGTGATGGACTACCCCACCGGCTAGCCAACCACCAGCCCGAAGAGCCAGGTTTCAATTTCACGAGAGTATCCGACAACCTGTCCTGGGGCCTCAGCCTTCCCGGCCTCTACCTCCGTTCCGACTCCCGAGAGGTCCGGTCGACTCGCGGCTGGCGTGTGATGGCGGCAATGGTGGTGCTGGAGGAGGCGAGGAGCAAGCAGGCGGCCAGATGAGGGCAAGGAAGAGTATCGCAGGCGGGGGACCAGATTGGGGCCACGGCGGGTCGCAGCTAGCGCCTAGCGGCAGAGCGGCCGGCGTCATCGAGCCTCTGCTGTGCTGCTGGGAGCCTCTTTCTCCGAATCCGGAAGGGAGACGTTGTGACAGTCCGAGAAGGCAGATCGTTTGCTTCACCGTGCTTGTGAAAGTCAGAACGGATTGGTATGGGGCTGCCTCTGAGCAAGATCCTGTGAGCAGTGGGCTGTACTTGACCAGGTCTGTGGTAGAGGACGATGGACCGGTGGACCCGTCAAGATCCTGTGTGATGTAGATGCTGATAGGTGCTACCAATCAGCATCTACCTCCATTTGAAATCAACGCAGTAGGTTAGTACTTACAAATATCTAATCAAAAGTGTGTGTTTTCGTTTACTTGATCTTGATATGTCACACTCGAAAAAAAATCTTGATCGTGATTTTTCATGCACTATCTATTAAAAACATTTTCTTGTTCATTACCCGTTTACCAAGAAATTATTTTTCTCTTGATTTTGTTAAACCCTGAAATAGTTACATCGAAGTCTAAAAATCCATATATCAAAATTTTTGGTTCTGACTGCAGTATGTTCATAATTTAAATAAGCCATGTCATTACATGATTTCATACATCTTCCTTATGTTCTACTTCTCTTCAGCGATTTTTGTTCCTCTGCTGTCATTTATAAGATATTATTTCTGATGTTCATTAAACGAGGAAAAAAGCTTTGCCCTTTTCCATTATTTAAGATAGAAGTCTACAAGTAACTAGAAACGAATACAAATTGCAAAAAACCTACTCTCCCAGCTTCAAATTAGTGAAACGTTTAGCCCCCGCCAACAACCAAAGCCTCAACTCCTTCTGATCTTTTCTAATATAACCAAGGAGGGGCTTGCTTGTTCTCGAAAACCTGCACGCTTCTCTCATTTCAAATTTCCCAAGAGATGAGGAGAGTGATGGAGGCTAGATCCATGCGGTTAGTCATAATTTCCCACCATTGATAAATTGAGATTGTTTGCCAAGGTTGTAGGCCAATGAAGTGAAGGCCAAGAAAATCCTTGACAAGCCCCCAAAGGCGAATGGTGAAGCGGCAATTGGCAAAAAGATGGTTCCCAGACTCGGATACCCTCTTGCAAAGCAGGCAAAACCCACAATATTGCACCGTCTTTTTCAAAGCGGTCGGCAGTCAAAAGCTTGTTCGGGTGGAAAGACACACAAAGAACTTCACTTTGGGAGGGGCCCAAATCTTCCAAACCTTGGTAGTAGCAGGCAACCTCGTTTCCCAAAGAATTGGGCTTTGTAAGCGGATTTGGAGGAGTATTGTCCATCATCGGCGAGGTTCCAAGATAAGTCATCCGAAACTCCCTCATGTAGGTTGACGATTCTAACTTGCGTCGAGAGGGGCATATATTGGCAAATGTGCTCGACTGATATGTCACTTCCATGTTGATCTTTGATATCCACTCGTTGTTGCGAAGATCCATCTTCACAAACCATTCTTCCTCCTAGAAATTTTGTAGATTAGAGGGGCAATATGTTTAGGCTTCGCACCATTGAGCCAAGAGGCATCCCAACGGAGGTCTTTTAACCATCTCCCAAGGTGATGATAGTGGTGGCATAGAAGAGGTCCAAATAAATCTCATTGCTAGGGTTGCCAAAGCACACCCAAATCTTACCGGGGGCTTTCCATTCAAGCCAACGGTAACACAACCTAAGGTCCCTCACAAAGAAGTCAACGTTGATAATACCAAGACCGCCAAGATTTTTGGGCCTACACACCACGTCCCAATAAACCTTGCATTGACCACCAGAGACCTTGTCGGTGGCCGCCCATAATAAAGCTCTCTCAGTTTTCTTCATGTTTTGCATGGTGCTGGATGGAACCATAAGAGGGGTCAAGTGCTAGATGGATTGAGAAGCAAGGATGAACTTGGCAAGAGAGGTGTGCCTCGTTGTCTGTCAAGATGAATTTCCCATTCCATGTTGGGACTTTCCAAGACATTTTATCTTCAAGGTTTTGAAAGTCCGTACTTCAAAGGCACCTCACCGAGAGGGGCAGCACAATATATTTGAGGGGGGAAAGAAGCTCGTTCCACCGGCATCCCATTGAGGATGTCGTCAAGGTCGATGTTGGCACAACAAATAGGAGCCTCGTAGCTCTTTTGAAAATTGGTGCGAAGGTCTGTGACCTTGCCAAATCCAACAAGAATGGACGCAAAATTTTGGATGCCTTTCTTGTAGGGAGCAATAGAGAGAGCCACATCATCCACAAATACTGTGAGTTCCTCAAGATAGGTTCGTGCCCTTGAAGCTTTTGGAGGTGCCCATGCATGGTGGTAACCTCAAGAATTTGAGAAAGAGGGTCAATGGTCAGCATGAATAGAAGAGAAGAGAGATGGCCCCCTTTTCTCAACCCCCTACCATGCTTGATAAGGTGTTTGGCCACCCCATTGAGGAGGATCCTCGAATGAGGTGGTACACAACACACAAATCTAATTCTCGAACCAGATCGGGAAGCCAAGTTTTTGAAGGAGATCAAGAATGTGGTACCATCTCATGCAGTCGAAATCCTTACGGATATAAAGCTTCTGAATTAGTGTCCGCTCTTTGTTCTTGTGGAACCTAGTAGCAAGATTCTTGACATAAAGTAATTTTCCATGGATGCTCCGCTTTTTGATAAAAATTGTTTGCACCTTGGACACTAGATCATCCATGAGAGGACCAAGCCGTAGGGATAAAAACTTCGCAACAATCATAGAAATGCCATGAATTAGGATAATTGGGAGAAACTCGGAGATTTCCTGCGCTCTATCCTTCTTTGGGAGTACTGCGATGTTGGTGGAGTTGATCCAGTGGATATTTTGTGCATGGAAGTCGCCAAAGAGGTTAATGGCTCTCATAAAATCTCCTTTTAATCTATCCGGGCCGGGGCCAAGTAATGTGTAACGTGAAAGCCGGGGTTTGATTCCACGAGCCAGTGGTGGCAACCCCACCCTCACGTGCCCACTCAACGGACGGCGCCCATTCGACCACGACTTCGGTGACCTCTTCCACTTCAATATCAACACACATACCCTCATCGTCTACCACCCTTGCTTGCACCTTCAATCCCTCATTGTGTGGCATCGACTTTGTCTTCGCACTGCTAACCGTCTGCTCGACGGACTTGGAGCCGGAAGCGGAGGCAATCTAGTGCTAGTGACAACGGAGCCGAAAACGGGCCGGATGTCTTCGACATAAGGCCCTCCAAGTATGCAGAGAAGTAGTGTGTATCCTCTTGCCGTTCTAGTGGTGACCTCCCCTTGGCGCGTCCACCACGACGCCAACTACACATGCCATGCACGAGAGCACCCTTGACAGCGCACCGCCTATCATCTATGCGATGTTATGTGCAGGAGGTGACCCCGGTACAGCGTTGTCATGGGCGACTTTGATGGTGGCTTTGGATCAATGGAGATGTTCATGTAATGCGAGCTTTGTACATTGGAGCCTACAAGTTAAGCTCCATAATATGCCTTACATCCGATGTAACATCATCACATCAAGCATGCACCAACAAGAGCAGTTGCTCCGTCTAGCACCCTGGCCGACATTCATCGGTGACATTTCACGCTCACATCTACTGCATCACCACATTACACATTGGCGCTTACAAACATTCTGTTTAGCGCTAAAAGAGCATATCTTTAACGGAGTGGTGTGATGGCTATATCGTGTTATTTAAAAATTTAATTTTTTTTGAAACGGTTTAAAACTTTAATATACACCAACTAGGTAGGTGAACCAGCTACCTTGACACTGCACATGCCCATTCCATATTCGCTTGGTAGTACTCGACTTCGGTTACTGACAGTTTACTGGCTGATCCTGTTGTATTTGTGTCGAATATAGTATGTACAAGTTGGGTTACGTTAGGACTCTGAGTTGTACCATGTGTGGATAGGTTAGTAGGAGTTGTGTCGGAACTCTTGTAGCCTGGGCCTCCTATATAATGTGGGGGTACCGCACGGTTGTAACCCATGACGACTTGATAGCAATAGGCTCGCAGGGGGAACCGGCGACTTGTGCCGGCGCCTAGGGCGGCCGTTGCGGTATCAGTGGGGAGGAGCGCCCGTAATCATTGCCCCGCAGAGTAGGCTTATGCTGAACTGCGTTACCAAACATCGTGCCTCGGTGTCGTCTATGATCGTGCATGGCGGTTATTATCGTAACAAGTGGTATCGAGCCTAGGTGAGGCGGGCTATGCAGAAGATCATCTAGAGGTATGAGGATCATGCTCGGCGGGTGCCTGGAAACGTCCGATAGGCGCAAGGTGGAGCATGGCGGCGATCGCGGATGCGGTCGGTTGTGTCGGAAACTTCGGGCAGGTGGCCTGAACCGTCCGATGAGCTGCAGCGAGCAGGGACGCGCCAGGCGTGGCGGTCGGGCTGGCAAAGTGGCTGGAGAAGGCGTCGAGGAAGCGGCGACTTCGGCTCGCGATCAGATCGGTGACCAGACGCAGGGACGGCCGAAGAGATCGGAGCGGGAGAGCATCGAAAGATGCGCTCGGGTGTCGTACAGGGGCGACGGCGTGGCACTGCGGACGGGTTGTGTCGACGACGTAGATGGCCAGGATACAACACGGCTCGTGCACGGAGATGCGTGAGGAGGCGGCTGTTGTCACAGGGTCGGCGATATGGTACGCTCGACAGGGCAGGCAACAAATCGCGGTCGAGAAGTCTAGAAACGGGTGAAGCTCTTGTCATCAGATTAGATCGGCGAAGTTTTTCCAGGCAAATACACGAAATTGATGAGCAGGTGGTGTGCGACAGGAGATGTCCATTGTTGTTTGCAATACGTCGAAAAAGAAAAATCAGGAACTACGTATTGCCATTGGAGTCAGGGGATTACCATACTTGCGTGCGTACAAGCTATGCGTGCACATACACGATGCAAGTTTGGATTTATCTAAGGACAACATGTCAGCGTGAGGTATGATTTGGAAAGGCGACGTGTGTGTTTGTTTTTTGAGTCAGTTCGGACTCGTATTATCAAGGGACAATGCAAGTCGTAACAGCCTAAGACTTAATTAGTTTCCGTAACTGACAAGGAAAGAAGGCCGTGTATAAAAGCGTGGTGCCGGAGGCTAGCTAAACGCACAGAAAACCAATTTGCAAGTTCAGAAAAAGGTGGAGCAGGCTGCGCGATACAGCAAGGTTCTACGGAAATTTCTGAAGGGCGAGTCGACGGGTGTGGTTTAACGTTTCTTGACAGATCGCGGCAAATTTTCTTTGGCGGAAAATCCAATCAGCGATACAGAGGTAGTTCATTGGGAGGCGTTTGACGATCAAGGCAAAGCAAGGTGTCAGGGTTGAGCAGAAGTTATCCATCGCGAGTCAGCTATCATGGCACCATCGGGTACCAGGTTTGAAGTGCAAAAGTTCGATGGGACTGGAAACTTCTCGTTATGGCAGACAAGGGTGAAGGATCTGTTGGCTCAACAGGGATGCTTGAAGGCGTTGCGGGATGTCATGCCGGCTAAGATGGACAAGGATGACTGGGAGGAGTTGCAGATGCAAGCAGCCGGCACCATACGGCTGTGTCTGTCGGATCAAGTCATGTATCATGTGATGGATGAAGTCGTGCCGAAGAAGATTTGGGAGAAGCTGGAGAGTCGGTTCCTGTCCAAGACTGCTACGACCAAGGTGTATCTGAAGCAGAAGTTCTATAAGCTGAAGATGCAGGAGGGGTCGGATCTTGTGGAGCACATGAACGCCTATAATCAGGTTGTCACGGATCTGGAGCACATAGGTGTGAAGATTGATGACGAGGATAAGGCTATTCTTCTTCTATGTTCATTGTCATCGTCCTATGAGCATTTGATCACTACATTGACGTACGGCAAGGAAACCGTCGAGTTTGAGGAAATCTCTGCAGCGTTACTTTCTTATAATCTAAGGAAGAAGAACAACGCGGAGGAAGTCGCTCATGCTGCTGGTTTGCTGGTCAGGGATGAACAAAGCAGGAAAGGACAAGAGGCAGGGAAGAACAGAAAGAAGAAGAAGGGTCAATGCTACAAGTGTGGCGAGCGGGGACATTGGAAGAGGGACTGTCCAGAACTCAATGGTGGAAGTGCTAACGTGGTAGCTCGTCGTGGTGACTCGAGTAGTGACGGAGAATCTCTCTTAGTTGCAGGTGGAGTCATGGAGACTGGAGTTGCAGGGTTAACACAGGTGTTCCACGGAGGCGGCGAGCTTGAGGAAGACTCGTCGGGTAGCCCACTGTGAGCTACAAAGAAGACAACTCAAGTCCGGAGTACATGGACGTTTGGCGCATGAACGAATTCAAGGTGGCGGAGAAATATTCGCCAAGGTGGAGTTTGTTGTATTTGTGTCGAATATAGTATGTACAAGTTGGGTTACGTTAGGACTCTGAGTTGTACCATGTGTGGATAGGTTAGTAGGAGTTGTGTCGGAACTCTTGTAGCCTGGGCCTCCTATATAATGTGGGGGGTACCGCACGGTTGTAACCCATGACGACTTGATAGCAATAGGCTCGCAGGGGGAACCGGCGACTTGTGCCGGCGCCTAGGGCGGCCGTTGCGGTATCAGTGGGGAGGAGCGCCCGTAATCATTGCCCCGCAGAGTAGGCTTATGCTGAACTGCGTTACCAAACATCGTGCCTCGGTGTCGTCTATGATCGTGCATGGCGGTTATTATCGTAACAGATCCATATTTGGGTGTGTTGATGAGATGTGTGAAACTTGTTATTGACTGGCCCCGGGAGTAGCCGGGAGTATGTACTCCCTCCGTTTTCATATATAAGGCCACTAAATATTACATGCCATAGCTTTGACTAACAATTTGATCACCGCAAGCTTATCGTTTGAAACCTCTTTCAAATTCAATTCAATGGTATACTTTTAGTGACATATAGTTCACATTATGTTGGTCAAACTATTAGTCAAAGTTTTATCTCGAAATGAGTTATGGCCTTACATATAAATAGGGAGTATCATTCTTGCACCAGAAGACCCCATGGTCGCATCTTTTCTCCAATCATTTCTACTAGTGAACTCAGGAGCAACATGAGGAATGTTTCTGAACGGTTACACACCACCGGCATTTATTTCCAGTTGAATCTATTTGGTTTGGTACATGGTACATGTTCTACGCAAGAGCCAGGCCAGAGGAACATTTTCCATTACCTAGTCTGGATCAAGGACGGTTGAAACGGTAATAGTATCTGTACAGTATCTTGTATGCTTCCACCTCTTTGTGGAATGGGTTTACTGCGTGATGGTTTTAATCAAGATTGGATTCTTTCCTCTCCCGTTGGGCACATTATTTGAATGGAATCAAGTTCTGGAATATAATTATTTCACATGGCACTACCGTAGCTACAAGGGGATCCTCTCTGGAAATGCTACACATTACGCTTCCGCATCCTTTACATCGTGCATTGCCTAGTTGCTCCTGGCACCATCGCGTCATTCAAAATTTGGACGAAGTGGGAGTCTCATCATGCAATTTCCTATCCAGAGTATGGAACTTCAGGTAACAAGAATTCTCTGTTACTGTCTACCGCCTTCTTTTGTGAGAAATGTAGGCAACTAATCTTGCATCAGCTCCAAATATTGTCGTTGGTAAATTCAAGCAGCTTGGTCAGATGCAACTTTTAACGGTGAGAGATAATTGTAATGCAATACTCTATTCTGAAACTGTGTATTGTTGCTTACAGTATGTAGAGATAACTTGTGAACAGCATTGATGAGTGCTAAGCAGCTGTCTACAGCTGAAACTTTTAGCAGCAATACAAACCGAGGAGATCGTTCAAGCCAACTTGATACTCATCGTTGGTGTTACTGCTCTGCATGCGTTTTGTGCAAGACTCAAACATAGAAGGGTTTGTTTTTCTTTCTTTAGACATGCAGCACAACAACATTCATGAAATATTCCAAAATCTGATTCTAGCATTTGGTAAGATCCCGATTTCATTATTGGTGATTCTGTTTTTGGTTCCCTCTCCCTACACTGGGGTGTCAAACTATGGAGTTAGTCTGTTTCAACTACAGAAGTTTGTACTGTACAGAATTGTGCTGAGCACCACAAGGCTACAGAAACGATCGAGTGGATTCCTCCTTGCTCTACTATAGCTACTTTGCATATAGGGTTAAGTCAACTCATGCAACTACTTAGAAATAGGGGACAATGCAATATCCTTGGTGAGCTCTATCTTTCTGTGTTCTCAGAATTGTCGGCTACTCCGAAGGGGATCGCAAAAATGTAGTAGTAGTAGAAGATAAAAAAGTGGTGGATGTCAACCATCATTCCTCTACTTCAAAGTCAGTTCTTTTATTTACCATGGATACTACCTCAACTACAGAAATAATACTAAATAGTTCTGCTGGTAAGTCACAGGAAAGAAAATATGCTATATCTGGATTTTTTGAACGGCAATCATATGATGTGCAATGGTGAAAATGTTAGCCTTGCATGCAGAGCAATAATAATAACACCACAGAGCAAACATGGGTTCAAATTTGTTACTACTATGCAAAGAAATGTATAAGGTTTTAATCACTCAGGGGAATAAGAAGCCCTCCCTGCATCAGAACACACTCGCGGCTACTAAGCAAAGAAGCGTAAGGTCTTAATTACTCTCTGCATCAAAACACTCGCGGCCAGACACTATCAATAGCTAAACATTTTAAGAACAGGGGAATGCATTGCCATCCCTGATCACAACAATTACTGCCACTCGTTGCGGGCCATTACCTATGGCAGAACCACCGGGAGCTCGATGACCTGCTCGTTCCGGTTCTGCTGAGGCGCGGCTGGCTGGTTCTCCTGAGGCACGGCTGGCTGGTTCTGCAGCGGTTGCTGTGCCGGCGCGGCGTTCCGGTTGTTGAGCCAGACAGCCACCCACACCATCGTCTGAATCGCGGAGAGTGCTATCCCTCCACCATTAGGATACTGTTTGCCAAGCACACATAGTTGGTTCAGAACTTCAGATAATATCATGATAGGTTGGTAGTCAGCAATCAGGTGGAATAAGATGTGATCCAGCCTACGAACCTGGATGAAGAGGTCCCTTGGCTTGATGGCATAGACTGTCCAGGCGGTGCAGTTCGCAAGCGCGGTGAGGAGGAGCAATATGTTCTGATTCTGGATGTTGTGGGTGGTGAAGACTGCCCACTGTATTTTGTACAGTTAATGGATTAGCCGGGGTTTTGCAAAATTGGAAGTAGCAAGTATCAGAACAGAAGCGAGCTGTACCGTATCAGGAATCATAGCCAAGTACATAGCACCAGACGTCACAGCTCCAAGGGTGCCGAAGAGCTTGACTCGCAGGTCCTCGCGGCGTCCACCAAAGAAGGCAGAGAAGTAGGCGGCCAGGACGATTGCACCCCAAAGGAGCTCCCCCAGAATCGCCCAGGTGGCGATAGTTTTTGCGCGCCCCTCTGCATAGTGGCGGTAGAAACACGAGTAGCCGAATTCTGCAAACACGGCCACGGCGTTGATGATGGAGAGAAAGTACTGTTTCGTCGGCATCGTGTAGGCCACCATGCACACAGCGTTGGCGTAGGTAGCTACGTAGTTCAGAACCCAGCGATCGCCGACTGAATTGTCCCGTTTGATATCCTTCATTGTCTTCCTGAAACGAACAAATTCAGTCCAATTTTCCAAGAAAACAGAGCATAACTGCATCGCCTGCTCTGTTGAAGTAAACACAGTGACTCTAACCAGTACCATCCGCTTGCAAACTTGTATAAAGACGACCCATTTTTGAACTAACTATGCGATCCTGCTAATACGCAAACAAACCATCTCCCTTGGAAATCTTACAGAATAAAAAAAAATCTTCTTTTGACCAAACTCTGCTGCCGATACCGAAACTTCTAGCAGAACCAGCACAGGAAGTGGCCGTGTTCTTTTATGGGGATAAATAGATCGAAACACCAACTTTTTTGTTTTTTGCGATCAAGATCGAAACACGAACTGGTTACTAAAAGCCCATGAATTGGAGTTCTGGCCCAAACTCTCGTCGTCACCACCCTTCTAACTAGTCTAAGAAAATACTGACCACGGCGAGACCACGCCGTCCATCTCGCCGTCGCCCGTCGAGCACAAAAACGCCAGCTTTTTGTCCCCAAAAACCTTTGACACACGAGGAGGCACCAAAAACCTTGACACGGTTGCCGCCGGCCGTGTTCTTTTATGGGGACAAATAGATCGAAACACCAACTGGTTACTAAAAGCCCATGAATTGGAGTTCTGGCCCAAGCTCTCGTCGTCACCACCCTTCTATCTAGTCTAAGAAATACTGACCACGGCGAGACCACGCCGTCCATCTCGCCGTCGCCCGTCGAGCACAAAAACGCCAGCTTTTTGTCCCCAAAAACCTTTGACGCACGAGGAGGCACCAAAAACCTTGACACGGTTGCCGCCGGCGCGCGCTACCCGTACGTACGTACGGCGCTGCCGGCCGGCGGACACGAAACTACCCGCCCACCCGTACAACGGCGAGCACGTACGATGCGCCCGCGTGAGATACAGTTGTACGTCGAAAGAGCAAGAGAGGCAGAGGCTACTCACACCGGGGCGAGGATGAGCAGGGCCGCGAACGCGGCACCAAAGCCACCAGCGACGTTCCGAAGAGTCCCCATCGCCGGAAGCTGGAACTCCCCCTCACCGCCGCCCTTTCTCTTTCTCTCTCTCTGTAGTGCTGCTGGATTTGAAACGGGTCGCGAGGCCAATGTGGAGGCGATGTATAAATGGAGGGTGGCATGGAAGGCTGGCGCCGTGGAGCAAACACACCGTGGCCAACGTCACAAAGGTGTCGTTGATTTCTTTTGACCGTCAACTTGCAGCAGTATATTTCCTTTTCTAAAGCGGTATATGAACCAATCCATATGAACTTGGTTCATCTGTTTTCAAAACCAAACGCCTCACAATCAATTCACCAACAATAATATTTGCAAACTAATTCATAAGTGTTTAAACACATGCAAATTAAGTAGACACCAAAACCGGGTACGTAGCTGATGGTGCTAACGGAAACTCCAAAACATGGACGCATTTCATGTCCACGTGTCCGTTTCTGTTCCAAGAGGGCGCAACGAAACACACGGCACACCGCAAGATTGGCATAACACTTGTGAAAGTACCAATCCACGAATATTACATCTCATGGAGTGATACAACAGAAATATTACGGGTCTAAATAGCGAACACTTATTATTACAACCTAAAAGTGTATAAATTCTTCGATATAATCATCGCTTCAGTGAGGATATCACTCAAACTCAAGTTCAACTCTGAACAACTTAACAACTAGCGGAAGTAATAAAATAAACATCTTGGAGCTCAACAACTTAGGTTCTATGCTGCTCGGCTCAACGATCACTACTCGAGACTATCTACTGCTTAGTCTCGACCTCGTCAACACCGTAGACTATGTTGTAGTCCACGCCTTCAACTCCTCCGAACATGTCAGGCTCCCCATACACGACTTCGTAGCTGCCTTCATGTGTGTCCGCGTAGTCTCCTCCATCGGTTAGGTTGAGTATGAGTGTGCTCAACAAGCTCAATTTAAAGAAAAAATTGTTTGATGCACTAACTATGGCCTTTGATCAGCAAATCGGCTAATACATGTTTCGCAAACATTTCTTTAATAGATTGATTTTATTCTAAAAAAAACTACGTCCCATCAACCTTCATGGGGTGTTTAGAACTCCATGAGTTCATTTCCTACCATATTTGCAGTTCTTTCCTAGAACAAGGTGCATTAGAGCATCTCCAGTCGCGTCCCCCAAATGAGGTTTGGGGGACCGCGGACAAGAAATGGGGAAAAAAAGGTCCAGTCGCGTCCCCAAAGCTAATTAGCGCCTCATTTTGTGTCCGGCGTCCCCGTAGAGTCTCTTTCCCCACACTTTCTCTCACATACTTTTCCCACATGGGATGGTCC
This sequence comes from Lolium rigidum, assembly GCF_022539505.1. Classification (NCBI taxonomy): domain Eukaryota; kingdom Viridiplantae; phylum Streptophyta; class Magnoliopsida; order Poales; family Poaceae; genus Lolium; species Lolium rigidum. The sequence goes on along the minus strand of NC_061513.1, from coordinate 26,347,609 downwards.
CCTCTATTAAAATGCATGCATCCGGACGCTGTTTGAGGGACGCGGCTGGGAAGGGCCTCTTTTTTGTACAGATTTTTGGTCTCTTTTTGTCCGGCGCGGTCCCAAACGTGCCCCAAATCATTTGTGCCGGACGCTTTTTGAGGAACGCGACTGGAGATGCTCTTACTTTTCTCATAAGAGATGTTTATGCTTTGATACCAACTGGGTGTACCTTTCCGTCCACACTTCCCTAGCGTGAGGCCCGGTATAAGATTTAAGCCGATCACCATCCTTCTCCACGACACCGCGTATCCACCCTTTTGTAAGTTTATCCCCTTTATCATATAGGTAGACTGTTCGTACAATGTGTATGCTCATACCAATACCATATAGTTAGACTGTTCGGGAAAAACCTTACATTCCCTCATAGACAATCTAGTAAGTGTGTCCTCACCTATATCTATAGGCAGACTTTTCCAGGACGAAGTCCTCACCTATACCACCCATTAAAGATCTTATGGTTAACACACAATATACGTTGCAAGAGTCAATAAACGGCATTTGTTATTAGTCTTAGGTGAACATATACCCACCTGCAATGGAACCTCCACCATTAACGCAAATCATGATAATGAGTATAATACTTTGCAATCACTTGATATAAAATAATAAAAAACATGAGCAAGTATTTAACTTCCCTAGAAAGAGCGAGGTAGAGCAGTTCAATGCTTCGGACTAACAGGGACCTCGGGTTACGAAAATATAGCATTATTTTCTGGTAAAACAATGTTTGGAGATCCAAATGATGCTATTATGCATAGTAATGTCATGCATTTATTTTATTTGTGTATTTTACCCTATTACGTATTTGTGGTGATTTTGTAATGTTAAATACCATTTTTGCAATTTAATAATGATTTCTAGAATATTCACTTCATTTAAATAAAGTTTATTTGACTTAAATGAATTATCTTGACTTTCTATTTGAATTTTGAATTCAAATAATGCTTTGGTAATTTTAAGATTTTTGCTGCTTGTTTTTGCATCAGAAAAATCTTTTTTTGAAAATGATTTATTTTCAAAGAATTGGAATAAACAAAGAATTTTATCAAAAGTCACTATCTTCTCTTGGTTTATAATTTATTTTTGATGAAATAATTCTCATAAGTATTTAGGGTGTTTTCATGAATTTATCTCATTGGAAAAGTGATCTTTAAATCATCTTCAAAGGTTTTCTAAATTTCTTTTTTCTACTTTAACTAAAACCTGTGGGAGTCTCACAAGTCAGACCCACACCCTAATGGGTTAGGTCAGACTGATCGACTGGCTTGGGTTGTCGACCCGAGTTGCCCTCACCATTGTCCCTTCTCCCCTCTACTCGCTATTGTGATGCCGATGGCGATTGTGTTGCCATCATGCTTGCCGTCTCCGTTGGTCCCAACTGATACGCATCACTCCACTCAGTCTTCTCTTCTGGCCATCTTCGATTTGCTTTTTCTCTCCGTCCCTGCCTTGCACAAACCCCTCTGAAACTTAGGGTTTTGGGGGTGGTTCCTACTCTCACTCCGCCATGGCTTCATCGTGGTTCCTCGGGTCTTGGGTGCCCTGCTGCTGCTCTTGGAGTTCTTCTCCGACCCAATGTCGACGGCATTTCATTGGCGCCTTCCCTGTTACTACGTAGTGGTTGCGGCTGCATGAGCACTGCCTCACCATGCGGCGGCTGCTGCCCTCGGGTGCTGGTATGTTTTCTTCCCTCTCTTCTCTATGTCTTCCTCTACTCTGCTCCCTTGTCCACTCGATGAGCTTGGCGATTCTCGGTCTATGGTTTAAATTAGGGGTTTCCGTTGTTGCCTCAGATTGTGATAGCTCTGATGGTTTAGAATTATGTATAACAATTTCTACTTGATGGAATTACTACTGGTGTCAATCTACTAGTTCATGAGCTATGGTTAGCTTTTCTGGTATCAGATTTGGATTACTATTGCCCTTTGTCAATTTGTTGACAGTGAAAACAATTTATTGGAAAGCTTCCTAATTACTTTGCTATTATATACTACATGCAAACAAATTGCATTTCTCTATTGTTGTAACTAAAACATGGTTATGTGGAAGATTTCCAGACATTATTTTAGTTATTGTCCCTTGATATAATCTTGACTAGTAGGTAATATGGGTGCTTTATTATTACTATTTTCAGATGATGTTATCACTCAACTATCAAGTTTGTTAACATGTCAAATATTAGTTGGATATTTTCTACCTTCTCTTCTTTAATCAATTACTAAGGAAGGGAAGTAGCGAATATTTGAATGTACCTTTGACTAAAGTAACGATGGAACATGTCAAAGATTGCAACATCCCAGTTGTCAAGCGTGCTGAATATAGGTTGGCGGAAACCTTTGGAGATCCTCCAAAGGGGCCAGCCCCTAAGAAAGGCTCCGCGGAAGACGTGCAAGAAAAGATGAAGACGTTTATGCGGGTGCGCAAGAAGCCTTCCTCGCCTCTGGAGACACAAGCTATTCGTGAGTTGATCTTGGCTAATGTCTAGTCGATGTCTTCCTTTGGTTAGGTGCAAGTGCTCTCCTTGTTGCAAGAGTTTTCTTGAGGTGGCGATGACTGTCTGTTGCGGTCAGAAACCCACCGGCGAGCAACGACGGGCAACACAGTAGAGCCGGGAGGCTCCCAGAACTGCGGCTGGCCCTGGTCCCTCGAGCGACGGCCCGCAAAGCCTCGGCACGCACGTCCGATGCTGGTGCAAGGGCGTGCCACCTGACCTATACCTGATCAGGAAGGTGATGGATTTGCTTCGCTTAGTTTCCTGCATGGCATACACGTGAACATTAAATACGAGCCTCGATCGGCTCTCAGGTTGTCCTGTGAATCTGCTCAAGGAGCCGATCCACCCATGGTTCGTATGAGGTCTACGATCACATGGTGGTCCTGCTTGATCAACATAAAGCTAAAACGACCTACGACGATTTAGGGTTTTCACCACATAATCGGAACATCCTACACGTGATTGAGCCACGGCAGCCACGCACGGTGATAATAAACCAACCCTAGACAAGGCCTAAAAACCAACATGAAGTTGATCCCCGGAACATCTTATCTAGGGCTAGCAAACTACACCCTACGTGCTATCTGGATCCTTCAACCCGTTTGCAAGGCCTAACTATGCAGATATTAAACTAATCCTTGAAGAACAAGGAGCAATCATAACGGATCGGATCTACTAAATAATGATCAAGCGAGGTGCCGCCCTTACACCTAAAATAGGTGTAAGGGCGGCTAGACGTCTAAGGGCTGCATGGACAAAAGCATGTGACACGATGAAACAATGCTAACCCTAACACATCTATGATAACTACGTTGCTCGCCATCAACAAGGCTTCAGCATGAGCAACGCATGAACAACGAATAAACGTATACTGCCTAGATCGCAAGATGCGATCTAGAGAGCATGGTGCTTACCCGGAAGAAACTCTCGAAACAAGGGGTTGGCGATGCGCCTAGATTGGTTTGTGATGAACGTGATTGTTGTTTTTCTCAATAACCCTAGATACATATTTATAGTCCGTAGACTTTCTAACGTGGGAATAATCCCAACCGTGCACGAGCCAAGTTCTATCTAACCGACATGTATCCTACTATATTTACAGTACACGGGCAAACTAACCCAAACTTTGTATACAAGGCCGATTCATGTATATCTTCCGTGTATATTCTTCAAGCCCATCTTAATCGCGGCCCACCTCTGATCCGGTCAAATTCTGGTGATAAGACATGCCCCCCTGGTTTTGGAAATGATAATTCCAAAATCACTCTGCTTTTTCTTCGTCGGGTCATGTCGTGGCAGAGCAGAACCGTCGCAGTACCCTTCATCATGATGCCTTGCCTTCTCAACTTCTCCGCGTGACCTGGCAACATTTTTTTTTCTTTGGGCACCACTTCCTCGGAAACTGCTGTGGCATTGAATCTCCACTATACCCCCTTTTATTTAACCGCTCCAAACAGTTTGCCTCTTCATCCTCTTGCTCCGTACTAGCCATCGGCAAAAAACCCCCTTCCTCTGTAGCCATGTCTTCTTCCTCCTCCTCCTCCTCGGCCACATCAGGTCTCTCCTACGTATCGTCTCCCTTTCGTGAGCCGACGCCAGAGTGGGGCTTGTTGGCGGCGCACGACATCCTCGCCCCAACGACGTGGGACAAGGAGGATCACGATTCCTCCGTCTGGTCCGAGGATGACAAGTCCTTGACCGACGGAGAGGACGACCTCCAATTCCTCGTCGACGGGGAGGAGGAGGCGGAGAGCGAGGACGACCGCTTCTCCTGGGACGACTTCACCTCCTCCGACGAGGAGGAGGAAGAGGAGGATGACACCTCCTCCGACGAATATCCGCCGGCAAAGCGCCTCCGCGCCTGGTGGGACGACGACAGCGACGACGATGACGAGGAAGACGAGGCTCCCGTAGAAGGCTACGGGAGCAGCGACGAGGAGCCTACCAGCAGCTGCGCCGGCGGCAGCGATGACGACGATGTCGGGGGGAAGACCCCGGGTAGGGCAATGGACGCGGAGCGGCCGGCTGGCCACTGGCCGGCTCGCGGCAAAGGCCGGCTGAGGGGCAGCCGGGCCGGCGCCGTGGCCGGCTGGTCCGGAAGCCGGCTGGCTCCGGGTCCTAGTCGGCCCGGCTACGGCCGCCAATGCCGTAGCTAGGCCGGCTTCTACAAGCCATATCCGGCCGGGGGTCCGTACCTCGGACCGACTCGAGGCTGGCGAGTCTTGCACCTGGAAGGAACCGGGTTGGTGATCCGGGTTCCCAAAGTCCACGCTGACTTCATCTTCCGTAAAGCGCGGGGCACCGTGGAGCAATAGTGCCACGCGCCGGACAGAGCCATCATGGCTTACGACGCGCCGTACAGTGCTACGGTGGCTGACGGCGACGGAGACACCTCCTCTCCATACCGCTGACCCGGGCAGCCGGATGGGACAGGCCATGACGCCTCAACGGCTCCTGACGTCACCGCCTCGGGAAGGAGCGGAAGCCGAAGCCGGCCAAGCCGGCCGGTAGACTATAGGGTCTTATATGTAAAGTGCCGGTGCCTATATAAGCCGCACTACCCCTCTCGTGCAGGGGAGGATCGAACACTTATTGCTTTCACCTACCTACAGCGCTGCCTCGTGAGAGAGACCATCGTCTCCCTTAGCCTCTCGGGGCCAGCCGGACACGGCTCTAGGAGCACCATTGTACTGTGTGATTACCATATACACTCATAGCGAGGAGTAGAGGTTTTACCTCCATCGGAGGGCCTCGAACCTGGGTACGTCGCCGTGTCGCTCGTGCCCATACCCGCTTCCGGATACCGCCGTGAGATCTCTCAGGAGCCCCTTCGATTAGCCACCCTATGGCATATGCCGTGACGATACCACGACAGACGATGAGGGCAGCAACGGTCCTTAGATTAGGGACTACTAGCATGGGACTAGTAGTAGTAGTGCATTAGGCATTGGATGATCCTTTTGAGAGCCATCGGCTCTTTCTTGTAAAGTCGTTCCTTTGAATCAATAAGAACTGTTCTTCCAATTTGACTCTCCATTTACCCAATTTCAAGTCTTCCATTTGCCGCACCAAGAACCGATAGCAACGTATTGGACTTTTCCCCTCAAACGCCCATGAGGCCAGACTCAAATTCCAATTTAGACAGTCATCCAAGCACTCATCAAATTCAGACTGTAATTTAATGTCTGACCATAATACTTTGCAACTCTAAAGTCGATGGCTGTTCATCGGCTGTTTTGAAAATCCAGTCCCCTTCAGGTTGGATAGTTTTGCCGATGATGCTGACACTAGGCAATTGTATTCCATCATGATCCGTCCCTGCTTCCTTCCAGTTGGCATGAGCACTTTAGATTCCTCCCAGTAGCTCCGGTGGTCCCCTTCTGCAAAAACTCACCACCTTTGAAGAAGGTTGTGATGCAGAGCCAGCCGATGACACCCAAATCGGCTTCAAAAAGCAGAGTGTCTACTAGGTCAGCTGCCCCCCGAGCCTCAGTCAAGGCGAGAACAGCGGTGAGGAAAGTAGCTGCCAGGAAGACTTCTGAAGCGCCAAAGCCCTACTCCAGCTGAAGAAGGCTCGCACGTAAGTTTCGCCCATGCTTTGGCTGATTTCATTCATCCTTCTAGGCTTCTGCAGCATACTTGTGTTTCTTCTACAAACCTCCCCTGAAGAAACTCTAGTGAGGACACATAGTCCAGTCGAAGGGACTCGAGCTCGGGCAATTCTGAGAAAACCACCACGCAAAGTGATGACCCAAAAGTATAGGGGATCGCAACAGTCTTCGAGGGAAGTAAAACCCAATTTATTGATTCGACACAAGGGGAGACAAAGAATACTTGAAAGCCTTAACAGCGGAGTTGTCAATTCAGCTGCACACTGGAAACGAGACTTGCTCGCAAGAGTTTATCGGTAGTAACAATTTTATAGCGATAGCGGTAGTGAAATAACGAGCAGACGAGTAACAGAGACAGCGAGTAGCGATTTTAGTAAACAGCAGGATTAAAATATTGTAGGCACGGGGACGGATGACGGGCGTTGCATGGATGAGAGAAACTCATGTAACAATCATAGCAGGGCATTTGCAAATAATAATAAAACGGTATCCAAGTACTAATCAATCAATAGGCATGTGTTCCAATTATAGTCATACGTGCTCGCAATGAGAAACTTGCACAACATCTTTTGTCCTACCAGCTCGGTGGCAGCCGGGCCTCTAGGGAAACTACTTGGATATTAAGGTACTCCTATTAATAGAGTACCGGAGCAAAGCATTAACACTCCGTGAACACATGTGATCCTCACATCACTACCATCCCCTCCGGTTGTCCCGATTTCTGTCACTTCGGGGCCATTGGTTCCGGACAGGGACATGTGTATACAACTTGCAGGTAAGACCATAAACAATGAATATCATGATGAAACAATAACATGTTCAGATCTGAGATCATGGCACTCGGGCCCTAGTGACAAGCATTAAGCATAACAAGTTGCAACAATATCATCAAAGTACCAATTACGGACACTAGGCACTATGCCCTAACAATCTTATGCTATTACATGACCAATCTCATCCAATCCCTACCATCCCCTTCGGCCTACAGCGGGGGAATTACTCACACATGGATGGGGGAAACATGGCTGGTTGATGGAGAGGCGTCGGTGGTGATGGCAGCGATGATCTCCTCCAATTCCCCGTCCCGGCGGAGTGCCAGAACGGAGACTTCGGCTCCCGCGACGGAGTTTCGCGATGTGGCGGCGTTATGGAGGGTTTCTGGCCACTTCGACTTCTCCCCGTGCGTTTTTAGGTCGATGCCAATAAGTAGTCCGAAGGAGGGCGTCGGAGGCCGGCCGAGGGGGCCACACCATAGGGCCGCGCGGGCCCCCCCTAGGCCGCGCCGCCTTATGGTGTGGGGCCCTCGGGCCTCCACTTGATTTGTCCTTCTGGCTCCGTCAGTATTCTGGGAAAATAGGGCCTTCTGTCAAAATCCCGAGGTTTTTCCTGAAAGTTGGATTTATGCACAAAAACGAGACACCAGAACAGTTCTGCTGAAAACAGCGTTAGTCCGTGTTAGTTGCATCCAAAATACACAAATTAGAGGCAAAACAATAGCAAAAGTGTTCGGGAAAGTAGATACGTTTTGGACGTATCAACTCCCCCAAGCTTAGCTTATTGCTTGTCCTCAAGCAATTCAGTTAACAACTGAGCGATAAAAGAACTTTCACGAACACATTTGTTCATATGATGTATATATTCTCATGATATGGCTAATACTTAAGCAGTTCATAATAGGATACATGCAAATAAGATCATCCAATAGCTATGTCAATCATGAAGAGGTACCAACAATTAATAATAAGCATCATGAATCATGTATATAAGCAGGATTGCAATGTTCATAAGAGAGTATGATAAAGTGGTATCTCGCTTGCCTCGTATTTGATCGGCAAAACATAAATGCCCGGGCACCTCTCGAAGTTCATAGAAAGACTAGAAGTAGTGATTGTCAAAGATAAAAGCATCAAAGTTATACCACAATCAATCATATTTTGAGACAAGCATATTATACTAAGAATGACAGCTTGTGCTCTCAAGAAAGTGCTCAAAGAAAGGATGGAGACACAACATAAAAGTAAAAGATTGACCCTTCGCAGAGGGAAGCGAGGGATTAACATGCGCTAGAGCTTTTCATTTGTAAAGCAGGAGTAAAATTATTTTGAGAGGTGTTTGTTGTTGTCAACGAATGGTAATGGGTACACCAACTACCTCGCCAACCGGACTTTCAAGAGCGGCTCCCATGAATTATTTGCATTTTTATGTGGCACTCCTTCCAACCTTCCTTACACAAACCATAGCTAACCGAATCCTCGGGTGCCTGCCAAAAATCACATACCATGAAGGAGTGCCTTTTTAATTTAGTTTTATTATGATGAGGACACTCCCCCCAACCTTTGCTTACACAAGCCATGGCTAACCGAATCCTTCGGGTGCCGTCCAACAATCACAAACCATGGAGGAGTGTCTATTTAAGTTAATTAATTCGGGACTGGGAATCTCATTGCCAGCTCTTTTTGCAAAATTATTGGATAAGCGGATGTGCCACTAGTCCATATGAGAGTCCATCAAAAGTAAATGACAAGGTTGAAAGCTAAACACCACATACTTCCTCATGAGCTATGAAACATAAACACGAATTGAGAAGCATTTTGAAGGTTTTAAAGGTAGCGCATGAGAATTTACTTGGAATGGTTTGAAATGCCATGCATAGGTATTTATGGTGGACACTTTGGAATAACTTGGTTTTCATGTGTTTGGAGGCACGAGCAGCGTTCCCGCTCAGTACAAGTGAAGGCTAGCAAAAGACTAGGGAGCGACAAATCAAGAGAGCAGTAACTGTCATAATCATGCTTGCGGCAAAATAAATTAATTGAGGCATAAAAGTGATACAAGAACTCTGAAGCAATGTAAATCATTGAGGTTTAATTGACTTTTGTTCAGTCATATGCATGCGTGAGCATGTGCCAAGTCGATATAAATGAATTATTCAGAGGAGGATACCACAATGCCATACTTACTTATGAATAAAACAATGCAAGCAAACATCCATGGCATGCTACTTATATTAATAATTGGAGCTAACATGAGAGATCATGAACTACTAAACTTTCTTAAATGACATATACCTCACATGAACCAACTAAGCATGCTCACATGGATGAGTATATGTACAAAAATGAAAACAAATAGAGTTCATACCAGCCTCTCACCACAATCAGATTGTCGTAGATCGTCATTATTGCCTTTTCACTTGTGTAGCTTGGGTAATATGAAATGAAAACCACGCTCCAGCCACCGAAGACCATTGAACTCATAATGAACTTTACAAACCCAAAGAAGAATAGCAAATATTTTTGGTGTTTTCGAATTTGAGAACAAGAACAAAAGGAAACAAGCAAACACAGCAAAATCTTTTTGGGTTTTCTTATAGCAAACTAGCAATAGCAAATAAAGCGAAACAAATGCAAGAAACCAAGATAAACAAATGGTGAAGAGAAACAACAGAAATATGTTTGGTCTTTTTGTGTTTTAGAAAAGAAACAAAGTGAAAGCAAGAAATAGCAAACTAAAAGAAACACAGAAAAGCGAGATGGCAGAAATCTGCCAAAACCCGACGACAGATACGAAATCGATTTTTACAAAAATCTTACGTTGCTCAGCTCGAAAAGTGTTCAACTAATGAAAGTTAGATAACAACCTGGGGAACCTGCAAAAAAATTGGCAGCTCAAAATAACGTTCTGGATGTGCGCACGAATTTTTCTAGTAACAGTCCAGAATCTGTTTTCAGGCAGCACTTCCCCAAATATCATCTCCCTCTCATTAGAAAACCACTCAAAGAGACTAAACAAGTATGTACAAGTATCCAGCAACCATAATATGCAAAGAATGAGTGATGCCGGTATACTTCCCCCCAAGCTTAGGCTTTTGGCCTAAGTGGAGATCAACCCCATGGTGCCCATGAACATTTTTGGGTGTTAAAATTATTATTACAGGGCAGAATTTTTTTTGAAATCTCCAATTAACTAAGGAACTTTGAAAAATAAAGGTGCTACAGCAACTAGAGCAAGTGGAGGAAGAAAGAGATGTTGTTTACCTCCTCTATGCATATAAAAAGTATTTGTTAACAAGGTTGATCAAGTCTTGCCACCAAATAAATTTTACATAGCATATGAAGAAATAAACCTCAAATCAATCATGTTACCTTGAATTGTATTGATATGGATCCAATCACAAGAGTTTGATATTCTTCTTTAGGCTCATATATAGGACAATCGATAGTTCCAACTTTGATAGTTCTCACATTAGAAATAGTATTAACTCCGCACGCTTTTTCAATCCTCTTGGGGAAATAGACGGTGTGCTCCTTATCATCAACATTGAAAGTAATCTTTCCTTTATTGCAATCAATAACAGCCCCTGCGGTGTTAAGAAAATGTCTCCCAAGAATAATAGACATATTATCATCTTCAGGCATTTCTAACACAACAAAATCAGTTAATATCAAGCAGTTATTAGTAACTTGAACAGGAACATCCTCACATATACCAACAGGAATAGCAGTAGATTTATCAGCCATTTGCAAAGATATATCAGTAGGTATCAACTTATCTAAGTAAAGTCTCTTATAAAGAGAAAAAGGCATAACACTAACACCGGCTCCCAAGTCACATAGAGCAGTTTTAACATAATTATTCTTAATAGAACAAGGAATAGTAGGTATACCTGGGTCGCCCAACTTCTTTGGAACTTTGCCATTGAAAGAGTAATTAGCAAGCATAGTGGAAATTTCCTCATTGGGAATTTTCCTTTTGTTAGTAACAATATCTTTCATATACTTTGAATAAGGAGGCAATTTAATAGCATCAGTCAAAGGGATTTGCAAGAATAAAGGTTTCATCCAATCACAAAATTTATTATAGTGTTATTCTTCCTTTGATTTTAGTTTCTTAGCAGGAAAAGGCATTTGCTTTTGCACCCAAGGTTCTCTTTCATTACCATGTTTCTCAGCAATAAAATCTTCTTTAGTATACTTTTTATTTTTAGCATGCTTCTCAGGTTCTTCTTCAACCTCTTCTTTATCAGGAGTATCATTCTTATCATTATCTTTATCATGCTCATTACCACTTTCAGTTTCAGCATCAGAAATAGAAATACTATTAGGATCATTAACAGGTTCAGAGGATTCTACAACATTCTTATGTTTCTTTTTCTTTTTCTTAGATGGAGCACTAGTTTTAGTTCGTTGAGAATCTTGTTCAACTCTTTTGGGATGCCCTTCGGGATATAGAGGATCCTGGGTAGAGACACCACCTCTAGTTGTTACTTCATAAGCATGTTTTTCTTTAGAATTATTTCCTAACAAGTCATTTTGCACTTTAGTGAGTTGATCAATTTGAGTTTGAACCATATGAAAATGTTTAACAAGCATCTTAACATCATTGGAGGTTCTCTCCACAATATCATGCAATTCACTAATAGCTTGAGAATTTTCCATTAGATGATTCTCTACTCTCATATTAAAATTTTCTTGCTTAACAATATAATTATCAAACTCATCTAAGCATTGCGCAGGAGGTTTTGAATACGGAATATCTTCCCTAGTAAAGCGCTTGTTATCACCAGAATTTGACCGAGTCAGAGGTGGGCCGCGATCAAGATGGACGTAAAGAATATATATATAGGAGAAATATGTGAATCGGCCTTTTACCAAGTTGGGCTTAATTGCCCGTGTATCTGTAACATATTAGATCGCATCTTAGTTTAGAAGTTAGAATCTTACTCGTGCACGGTTTGGTGCACGCCCACATTAGAAAGTCCCCTGGACTATAAATATGTATCTAGGGTTTATGGAATAAACAACAACCAACGTTCAACCACAAACAAATCTCGGCGCATCGCCAACTCCTTCGTCTCGAGGGTTTCTACCGGTAAGCATCATGCTGCCTAGATCGCATCTTGCGATCTAGGCAGCATAAGCCTGCCTACGTTGTTCATGCGTTGCTCGTACTGAAGCCTTTTTGATGGCGAGCAACGTAGTTATCTTAGACATGTTAGGGTTAGCATTGTTCTACATGCTGCATGCTTTCGTAGTGCAACCCTCGCATGTCTAGCCGCCCTTACACCTATCTTAGGTGTAGGGGCGGCATCCCGCTTGATCATAGTTTAGTAGATCTGATCCGTTACGATTGCTCCTTGTTCTACAAGGATTAGTTTAATATCTGCAATAGTTAGGCCTTACGAAGGGGGGGAGGATCCAGCGGCACGTAGGGTGTCGTTCGTTGGCCCTAAGCGAGGATGTTCCGAGGATCAACCTCGTGTTGGTTTTTAGGCCTTGTTTAGGATCGGCTTACGATCACCGTGCGTGGCCGCGAGGCCCAACCTGGAGTAGGACGATCCGATTATGCGGTGAAAACCCCACATCGTCGTAGATCTCATTGGCTTTACCTTGATCAAGCAGGACCACCATATATTCGGACACCTCGTACGAATCATGGGTGGATCGGCTCTTTGAGCCGATTCACGGGATAACCTGAGAGCCGATCGAGGCTCGTATTTAACGTTTACGTGTGTGCCCTGCGAGGAAACTAAGCGAGGCATCATCCACACCTTCCGACCGGGTATAGGTCAGGTGGCACGCCCTTGTGATAAACATCGGTGCGTGCGACCAGGAGGCTTTGCGGGCCGTCGCTCAGAGGGACTAGGGCCAGCCGCAGCCCTAGTTGTTCCCGGCTCTACGGTGTTGCCCGTCTCTGCCCGCTAGTGGGTTTCTGACGTCAACACATTCTGGCACGTCCGGTGGGACAACCTTCAACATCCACAACATCGCCATCTACATCCGAGATGGCGGAAGACACTCCGGTCACGTACGAGGACCTGCCTGATGAGCTCAAGAAGAAACATGACGAAATCAAGGCAGTCCTCGAAGCCGAACTCATCGGCTCTTTCCACAGAACATGTTCCCAGGGTCAACCAGGACACTTGTTCAGCATCAACATGGTAGAACTTGGGTACCGCCCCGGTAAGGGTAAAGATGAGGGCAGCTGCTCTCATAGCAAGAATGAAGAAGGAGCCGACCCACGCGATCGACTCCGACACTGTCACCAAGTCCTAGTGATGATCAAGATGGAAGCCGATTCTAGCGATCGGACCGTGTCATCCACGCCACCCGCTCTCCCAGTATTTGGCGTCGACCTCACAGGAGACGGAAAGCTGGGGTATGGGTTCACCTCGGCTGATGAGCTGGAGGAAATCGACATCGGCCATGGAGACAAGCCGCGACCAACTTTTATCAGCAAGAAGTTGGATCCACAGCTCAGGAGCCAGATGATTGCTCTGCTGAAAGAATACCCGGATTGCTTCGCATGGGACTACACAGAGATGCCTGGGTTAGACAGAAGCATCATCGAACATCGGCTCCCTCTTAAGAAAGGATTTCGGCCGTTCCAGCAACGAGCACGTCAGATGAGAGCCGAAATTCGGAGGAGGTCAAGAAAGAAATCGAGAAGATGTTGGCCGCCGGGTTCATCGAGACCATGCGGATATGCTGAGTGGATCTCCGGTATCGTGCCTGTAGAGAAGAAGGATGGCCGATGGCGTGTGGCCATCGATTTCGGAGATCTCAACGAGCCACCCCCAAGGACGAATATCCGATGCACGTGGCGAGAGACATTGATCAATGCAGCTGCTGGCCACAAGGTGTTGAGCTTCATGGATGGCAACGCCGGCTACAATCAAATCTTCATGGCTCCCGAAGACATACACAAGACCGCATTCGAGTACCGGGGGCGGTAGGCTTGTTTGAATATGTAGTAATGACCTTCGGATTGAAGAATGCTGGTGCAATGTACCAACGAGCTATGAACTACATATTTCACGATTTGATCGGCAAGTTGGTGGAAATCTATATCGATGACGTCGTAGTCAAATCTGTTTCCATGGAGGGACACTTGGATGATTTACGGCGCGTCCTAGACCGAACTCGGAAGTTCGGACTGAGAATGAACCCGAAGAAGTGTGCCTTCGGGGTGACGGCTGGTCGGTTCCTAGGTTTTCTGGTTCACGAACGGGGAATCGAAATCGGCTCGAAGAGTCAAGAGGCGGTGCGTACCATGCAGCCGCCCACCACAAAGAAGGAGCTCCAACGTCTCATTGGCAAGATCAATTTTGTCCGACGGTTCATCTCCAATCTGTCGGGACGAATCGAGCCATTTATGGCGCTGGTGAAGACCAAGTCGGACGAATTTCATCGGGGGCAGAACGGCGGCGGGCGTTCGATGAAATTAAAAGGTATCGACGACGCCGCTTGTGCTAGTTCCGCCCCGGCAAGACAAGCCGTTCTACATCTACCTATCAGTGGCTGACACGTCCATCGCTTCGGTGGTGGTGCAACTCCACGAGGGCGTCGAAAGGGTCGTCTTCTATCTCAGCAGAAGAATGTTGGACGCGGAGACAAGGTATCCTGAGGTCGAGAAATTGTGCCTCTGCTCGTTCTTTACCTGCACCAAGCTGCATCACATCCTTTTGACGGCGAGAGATCTTCGTCATATGCAAGTCGGATGTCGTCAAACACATGCTTGTCGGCCCTGTGTTGAAAGGCCGGCCGGGTAAGTGGATGTTTGCGTTGTCGAAGTCGATCTCCGATACCAGCCTGCGAAAGCAGTCAAAGGGCAAGCATTAGCCGATCTCATAGCTGAGCGAATCAGTACCAATATAGCAGCACTATCCATACGTGCATGGGCTATGTTTTTCGATGGATCGGCTTGCGACGAGGGTTGTGGCATCGGAATTTTGCTCGTGTCGCCTCGGGGGGCAGAGTACTCATTCTCCATCAGATTATCTACCCCGTGCACTAACAATGTGGCAGAATATGAGGCGGTACGTAAGGGGATGGAATTGCTATTAGAAGCCGGGGCAGAAGCGGTAGAGCTTTTTGGAGACTCCAAGTTGGTGATTAACCAGCTCACGGATGAGTACAAGTGCGAAAGTGAATTGCTTTTCCCATACTTGGATGGAATGCCGTGAGTTGATGACACGGTTTCGGTACATCAACTTTAATTGGGTCCCAAGAGCCCAAAACACCGAGGCCAACAATCTCGCGCGAGATGGCGTCGAGGCTATATGGATACCCCGAAGGGTCGGAGGTCCAGGTGCAATTCCTGGAGCGAGGATGATTGGAGAGCCGAAATCCTCAATTACTTAAAGGATTCGGCTCGGGGGCACCCAAGCGGATAAGATACAAAGCCATGAAGTATGTCCTCATAGGAGACGATATGTTCTACGGGACGTTGGAAGGGTTACTACTCAAGTGCACGGGACCAAGCGAGTCTAATCGGCTCTTACATGAGGTGCATGAAGGCGCCGTGGAACTCATCGGTCGGCTCACAAGATGAAGTGGCTGATCGGGCGCTCGGGGTTTTATTGGCCCACCATGCTTGAAGAGCTGCTTCAATTATTACAAGGGGTGCCAAGCATGCCGGATGTTCGGGAAAATTCAGATGGTACCGGCATCGGCGATGAACCCTATCATCAAGCCTTGGCCGTTCCGAGGGTGGGGCATGGACATGATCGGCAAAATCCATCCGGCGTCGAGTAAAAAACATGAATGGATTTTGGCCATCACAGATTACTTCACCAAGTGGGTGGAAGCCGTCCCTATGAAGAAGGTGAAATCAGAAGATGTGATCAAGTTTGTGAAAGAACACGTGATTCATAGGTTCGGGATTCCCCAAACTATCACGACCGATGGGGGTTCGGTCTTTGTTTCTAAAGAATTCAGGAAATTCTGCGATGACATGGGGATTAAGCGATCCGATCATCTCCGTACTATGCTCGGGCTAATGGGCAAGCTGAAGCGTCCAATCGAGCTTAATCAAGGCTGATCAAGAGAAAGATTGACGAGAACCCTAGGGATTGGCACGAGAAGTTATCGAAGCATTATGGGCCTACCGCATGTCGTGCCATGGAGCTATAAAGACTTCGCCGTACCAGCTTGTCTATGGACGGGAAGCCGTATTACCTTGGGAAATTACGGCTGGATCAAGACGTGTCACGTTTCGGAATGATGCGACGGCGGAAGAATATGCAGCTTTGATGAGTGACACTATTGAGGACGCGACAGAACTTAGGCTTTGGTCATTGGAGAAGATTAAGGAGAATAAAGCCAGGGTAGCTCGTGCCTACAACAAGAAGGTTAGACCAAAGGAGTTTCAAGTTGGTGATCTGGTATGGGAAGCTGTGTTGCCGTTAGGAACTAGAGACAAGGCATATGGCAAGTGGTCTCCTAATTGGCACGGTCCGTACAAGGTCGTCCAGGCCTTGAAAGGTAATGCATATATGTTGGAAGAGTTGGACGGACAGAAGTTCCCAGTGGCCGTCAATGGTCAACACCTCAAGAAGTATTTCCCAAGCATGTGGGATGATGGGCAGTAAGGCATGGAGGCCGATTTTGAATCGGCCGATTGAAGCAGTAAGGCATGGAAGCCGATTTTGAATCGGCCGATTAAAAAAAAAATCGAGTAAAGCCGATGCAGGGCCATCGACTCAAGAGGTATACATGGACGTGCAAATCAGGTTAAGGAAGGAGCTAAATTGACCTGGAAGGAGCTAAATTGACCTGCAATTGAAGAGGCTCGGGGGGCAGCTCGCCCTAAAGTATCTTTGTTTCGGAGAGCCGATTTCGTTGGAATCGGCTAGTTCCATATTAATCATTTGGAGGCCAAGGGTAGCATTTGGTTGGTTCATCACTATTCTCGTCTGAAGCAGGTCAATTCAAGCTGGTTCAGCAACAGTTCCAGAGCCCTTGTAAAGACACCTGCTCACGACTGAACCCACGGCTTACTGCGAATGACGGTGTTATTATCATCGGGCATACCGGCTAATCTGGGGAGGTGATTGAATTGACCTGTTTCGCAGATTTATCGTGAGAGACCGATGCGTTGCCATCGGTCATTGGACGTTGATTAGGCTAACGGTCGACAAAGTCAGATGAGGAAAAACCAGCTGAATCAGCACACGGGATATCGGCAAAATCAAAAGAAGTTTTCATTGACAATCAAATTTCTTACAAGGAGAAGCCGATTGTCCAACAAGAGGGAACGGATTACTACCTACCAGCTCCATGTTAGTAAATCCCTATTCTAAAGGGCTGTTGCTATCTTCGTCATCACTAAGGTGGCTGTCGCTGTTGCTGTTGTCGGCGAGTTCCTCGTGGCTGCTACTGTGACCTTCAGCAGAGGCCTCTTCCTCGTCATCATCATCGTCCTCGTCTGACCAAGCCCGGCCCCGGATACGCTTTGGTGGTGGTTCGTCGGAGGAGGTGTCATCCTCCTGTTCCTTCTGCAAGTCGGAGGAGGCGTCTCTTTCTTCGTCATCCTTTTCTGCTTTGGTGACGGAGGTAAATTTACCCCGGAAGGGAGGGTCGTCGTCGTCGCTCTCCGCCTCCAGTACTCCGTCGACCAGCATGGCCCCATCTGACCAGACAAGGTCTTCACCCTCCGGCACGTAGTCGAAGTCCCATGATGGCGTGTATTTCACACGTTCGTTGGGCAACCCCAAGAGGAAGGTATGATGAGCACAGCAGCAAGTTTTCCCTCAGAAAGAAACCAAGGTTTATCGAACCAGGAGGAGCCAAGAAGCACGTTGAAGGTTGATGGCGGCGGGATGTAGTGCGGCGCAACACCGGAGATTCCGGCGCCAACGTGGAACCTGCACAACACAACCAAAGTACTTTGCCCCAACGAAACAGTGAGGTTGTCAATCTCACCGGCTTGCTGTAACAAAGGATTAACCGTATTGTGGGGAAGATGATTGTTTGCAGAGAAAACAGTAAAAACAAGTATTGCAGTAGATTGTATTTCAGTAAAGAGAATTGGACCGGGGTCCACGGTTCACTAGAGGTGTCTCTCCCATAAGACGAACAGCATGTTGGGTGAACAAATTACAGTTGGGCAATTGACAAATAAAGAGAGCATGACAATGCACATACATATCATGATGAGTATAGTGAGATTTAATTGGGCATTACGACAAAGTACATAGACCGCCATCCAACCGCATCTATGCCTAAAAAGTCCACCTTCGAGGTTATCATCCGAACCCCCTCCGGTATTAAGTTGCAAAGCAACGAGACAATTGCATTAAGTATGGTGCGTAATGTAATCAACAACTACATCCTTAGACATAGCATCAATGTTTTATCCCTAGTGGCAACAGCACAACACAACCTTAGAACTTTCGTCACTCGTCCCGGTGTCAATGCGGGCATGAACCCACTATCGAGCATAAGTACTCCCTCTTGGAGTTAAAAGCATCTACTTGGCCAGAGCATCTACTAGTAACGGAGAGCATGCAAGATCATAAACAACACATAAGCATAACTTTGATAATCAACATAACAAGTATTCTCTATTCATCGGATCCCAACAAACGCAACATATAGAATTACATATAGATGATCTTGATCATGATAGGCAGCTCACAAGATCCGACAATGATAGCACAATGGGGAGAAGACAACCATCTAGCTACTGCTATGGACCCATAGTCCAGGGGTAGACTACTCACTCATCACTCCGGAGGCGACCATGGCGGTGTAGAGTCCTCCGGGAGATGATTCCCCTCTCCGGCGAGGGTGCGGGAGGCGATCTCCGGGATCCCCCGAGATGGGATCGGCGGCGACGGCGTCTCGGTAATGTTTTCCGTATCGTGGCTCTCGGTGCTGGAAGTTTCGTCACGGAGGCTTTAAGTAGGCGGAAGGGCAAGTCGAGAGGGGGCACGGGGGCCCCAGATGACAGGGCGGCGCGGCCAAGGGGGGGGCCGCGCCGCCCTAGGGTTTGGCTCCCTGTGGCCCCACTTCGTTTCGTCTTCGGACTTACTGGAAGCTTCGTGAGAAAATAGGCCTCCGGGCTTTTATTTCGTCCAATTCCGAGAATATTTCTTTACTAGGATTTCTGAAACCAAAAACAGCTAGAAAACGAGCAATCGGCACTTCGGCATCTTGTTAATAGGTTAGTTCCGGAAAATGCACGAATATGACATAAAGTGTGCATAAAACATGTAGATAACATCAATAATGTGGCATGGAACACAAGAAATTATCGATACGTTGGAGACGTATCGGCATCCCTAAGCTTAGTTACGCTCGTCCCGAGCGAGGTAAAACGATAACAAAGATAATTTACGGAGTGACATGCCATCATAAACTTGATCATACTATTTGTAAAGCATATGTAGAGAATGCAGCGATCAAAACAATGTGTATGACATGAGTAAACAAGTGAATCATAAAGCAAAGACTTTTCATGAATAGCACTTCAAGACAAGCATCAATAAGTCTTGCATAAGAGTTAACTCATAAAGCAATAATTCAAAGTAAAGGTATTGAAGCAACACAAAAGAAGATTAAGTTTCAGCGGTTGCTTTCAACTTGTAACATGTATATCTCATGGATATTGTCAACATAGAGTAATATAATAAGTGCAATATGCAAGCATGTAAGAATCAATGCACAGTTCACACAAGTGTTTGCTTCTTGAGGTGGAGAGAAATAGGTGAACAAACTCAACATTGAAAGTAAAAGAATGGTCCTCATAGAGGAAAAGCATCGATTGCTATATTTGTGCTAGAGCTTTGATTTTGAAAACATGAAACAATTTTGTCAACGGTAGTAATAAAGCATATGCATCATGTAAATTATATCTTATAAGTTGCAAGCCTCATGCATAGTGTACCAATAGTGCTCGCACCTTGTCCTAATTAGCTTGGACTACCTGGATTATCACCGCAATACATATGCTTTAACCAAGTTTCACAAAGGGGTACCTCTATGCCGCTCTGTACAAAGGTCTAAGGAGAAAGCTCGCATTTGGATTTCTCGCTTTTGATTATTCTCAACTTAGACATCCATACCGGGACAACATAGACAACAGATAATGGACTCCTCTTTTAATGCTTTAAGCATTTGACAACAATTAATCCTTTTCTCATTAGAGATTTGAGGATATTTGTCCAAAACTGAAACTTCCACCATGAATCATGGCTTTAGTTAGCGGCCCAATGTTCTTCTCTCACAATATGCATGCTCAAACCATTCAACTCAGTGTAGATCGCCCTTACTTCGGACAAGACGAACATGCATAGCAACTCACATGAAATTCAACAATGAGTTGATGGCGTTCCCCGAGTAAACATGGTTATCGCACAACAAGCAACTTAATAAGAGATAAAGTGCATAATTACATATTCAATACTACAATAGTTTTTAAGCTATTTGTCCCATGAGCTATATATTGCAAAGGTGAATGATGGAATTTTAAAGGTAGCACTCAAGCAATTTACTTTGGAATGGCGGATAAATACCATGTAGTAGGTAGGTATGGTGGACACAAATGGCATAGTGGTTGGCTCAAGTATTTTGGATGCATGAGAAGTATTCCCTCTCGATACAAGGTTTAGGCTAGCAAGGCTTATTTGAAACAAACACAAGGATGAACCGGTGCAGCAAAACTCACATAAAAGACATATTGTAAACATTATAAGACTCTACACCGTCTTCCTTGTTGTTCAAACTCAAAACTAGAAATTATCTAGACCTTAGAGAAACCAAATATGCAAACCAAATTTTAGCATGCTCTATGTATTTCTTCATTAATGGGTGCAAAGCATATGATGCAAGAGCTTAAACATGAGCACAACAATTGCCAAGTATCACATTACCCAAGACATTTATAGCAATTACTACATGTATCATTTTCCAATTCCAACCATATAACAATTTAACGAAGGAGAAACTTCGCCATGAATACTATGAGTAGAAACCAAGGACATATTTGTCCATATGCTACAGCGGAGCGTGTATCTCTCCCATGAAGTGAATGCTAGGATCCATTTTATTCAAACAAAACAACAACAAAACCAAACCGACGCTCCAAGAAAAAGCACATAAGATGTGGCCGAATAAAAATATAGTTTCAGGGGAGGAACCTGATAATTTGTTGATGAAGAAGGGGATGCCTTGGGCATCCCCAAGCTTAGACGCTTGAGTCTTCTTGATATATGCAGGGGTGAACCACCGGGTGCATCCCCAAGCTTAGAGCTTTCACTCTCCTTGATCATGTTGCATCATACTCCTCTCTTGATCCTTGAAAACTTCCTCCACACCAAACTCGAAACAACTCATTAGAGGGTTAGTGCACAATATAAATTGACATATTCAGAGGTGACACAATCATTCTTAACACTTCTGGACATTGCATAATGCTACTGGACATTAGTGGATCAAAGAAATTCATCCAACATAGCGAAAGAGGCAATGCGAAATAAAAGGCAGAATCTGTCAAAACAGAACAGTTCGTATTGACGAATTTTAAAATGGCACCAGACTTGCTCAAATGAAAATGCTCAAATTGAATGAAAGTTGCGTACATATCTGAGGATTATGCACGTAAATTGGCATAATTTTCTGAGCTTCCTGCAGGGCAGTGGGCTCAGATTCGTGACAGACAAGAAATCTGGAACTGCGCAGTAATCCAAATCTAGTACTTACTTTTCTATCAACGGCTTAACTTGGCACAACAAAACTCAAAACTAAGATAAGGAGAGGTTGCTACAGTAGTAAACAACTTCCAAGACACAAAATAAAAACAAAGTACTGTAGGTAAAAACATGGGTTGTCTCCCATAAGCGCTTTTCTTTAACGCCTTTCAGCTAGGCGCAGAAAGTGTGTATCAAGTATTATCAAAGGGTGGTATTTCTACAGCGGGGTGTGGGCTCTTCTCAACCAGGCATATTATATTAGATACATAAGTTTTAGCATCTCCCTTTTCATTAGTCTTAGGTGTGCTACTCTCATCAAACAAATTTTCAGGAACAAGCCAAGCATAATTATTTTCTAGTGCATCATTCATAGCTAGGAGCTTGCATGGTATTGGTGCTTTGATCTCCCCACCATCATCAATATTATTAGTGTATCTTATTCTATCCATATCCATCTTTTCAAGGAGACTAGCAAAATTAGTAGGAGAACCAAGCATATTAAATTTAGCAAAGACCTTTCTAGCTTCTCTTGCTAGACCACCAAATTCTCTAAGAAGGGTTTCTAAAACAAAATCTTTCTTTTCCCCTTCTTCCATATCACCAAGTGTGAAAAACATATGTTGGATTATAGGATTGAGATTAACAAATTTGGTTTCCAACAAGCGAACTAAATGCGCGGCAGCAATTTCATAAGTAGGCGCAAGGTCTACCAAGTGTCTATCCTCAAAATCATCAATAGTACTAACATGGTTGAAGAATTCTTCTATATTATTTCTCCCAACTATAGACCCACGTCCTACCGGTATGTCTTTTGTGGTAAAATTAAAAGGAAACATGATGAAATAAGTAAAGTAAATGCTAGTAACTAATTTTTTTGTGTTTTTGATATAGCAAACAAGATAGCAAATAAAGTAAAACTAGCAACTAATTTTTTTGTATTTTGATTTAGTGCAGCAAACAAAGTAGTAAATAAACTAAAGCAAGACAAAAACAAAGTAAAGAGATTGAGAAGTGGAGACTCCCCTTGCAGCGTGTCTTGATCTCCCCGGCAACGGCGCCAGAAAATATGCTTGATGGCGTGTATTTCACACGTTCGTTGGGCAACCCCAAGAGGAAGGTATGATGAGCACAGCGGCAAGTTTTCCCTCGAGAAAGAAACCAAGGTTTATCGAACCGAGGAGGAGCCAAGAAGCACGTTGAAGGTTGATGGCGGCGGGATGTAGTGCGGCGCAACACCGGAGATTCCGGCGCCAACGTGGAACACTGCACAACACAACCAAAGTACTTTGCCCCAACGAAACGGTGAGGTTGTCAATCTCACCGGCTTGCTGTAACAAAGGATTAACCGTATTGTGTGGAAGATGATTGTTTGCGAGAGAAAACGGTAAAAACAAGTATTGCGGTAGATTGTATTTCGGTAAAGAGAATTGGACCGGGGTCCACGGTTCACTAGAGGTGTCTCTCCCATAAGACGAACGGCATGTTGGGTGAACAAATTACGGTTGGGCAATTGACAAATAAAGAGAGCATGACAATGCACATACATATCATGATGAGTATAGTGAGATTTAATTGGGCATTACGACAAAGTACATAGACCGCCATCCAAGCTGCATCTATGCCTAAAAGTCCACCTTCGAGGTTATCATCCGAACCCCCTCCGGTATTAAGTTGCAAAGCAGCAGACAATTGCATTAAGTATGGTGCGTAATGTAATCAACAACTACATGCTTAGACATAGCATCAATGTTTTATCCCTAGTGGCAACGGCACAACACAACCTTAGAACTTTACTGTCATCTGTCCCGGTGTCAATGCGAGCATGAACCCACTATCGAGCATAAGTACTCCCTCTTGGAGTTAAAAGTAAAAACTTGGCCAGAGCCTCTACTAGAAACGGAGAGCATGCAAGATCATAAACAACACATAAGCATAACTTTGATAATCAACATAACAAGTATTCTCTATTCATCGGATCCCAACAAACGCAACATATAGAATTACATATAGATGATCTTGATCATGATAGGCAGCTCACAAGATCCGACAATGATAGCACAATGGGGAGAAGACAACCATCTAGCTACTGCTATGGACCCATAGTCCAGGGGTAGACTACTCACTCATCACTCCGGAGGCGACCATGGCGGTGTAGAGTCCTCCGGGAGATGATTCCCCTCTCCGGCGAGGGTGCGGAGAGCGATCTCCGAGGATCCCCGAGATGGGATCGGCGGCGACGGCGTCTCGGTAATGTTTTCCGTATCGTGGCTCTCGGTGCTGGAAGTTTCGTCACGGAGGCTTTAAGTAGGCGGAAGGGCAAGTCGAGAGGCGGCACGGGGGCCCACGCCATGACGGGCGGCGCGGCCAGGGGGGGCCGCGCCGCCCTAGGGTTTGGCTCCCCGTGGCCCCTCTTCGTCTCGTCTTCGGACTTACGGAAGCTTCGTGAGAAAATAGGCCTCACGGGCTTTTATTTCGTCCAATTCAGAGAATATTTCTTTACTAGGATTTACTGAAACCAAAAACAGTGAACAACGACAAGCGGCACTTCGGCATCTTGTTAATAGGTTAGTTCCAGAAAATGCACGAATATGACATAAAGTGTGCATAAAACATGTAGATAACATCAATAATGTGGCATGGAACACAAGAAATTATCGATACGTTGGAGACGTATCATCCCACTCTGCTCGTCCCAACGCTTGGGGGCCCGGCGGTTGTACGTCTCCATCCGGTTGTGCTCTGGAACTAGTTCACTTGAGGAAAAGGATTGGAGAGAGGTGGAAGAGGAGGAAGAAGATGACATGGCTGGAGAAGAAGAGGGTTTGGGTGCTGATATCTAGAACGGAAGAAGGGGATGAAGAGAGCTAATCGGTCGGCACGGATAAATAATGAGGAATCTGGTGGGAATTCAATGCCACGGCGAGTTTCCGAGGAAGTGGTGCTTGAAAGAAGAAAAAGACTGCCAAGTCACGCGGAGAAGTTGAGAAGGCAAGTCATCATGATTAACGGATACTGCGACGGTTTTGCCACGACGTGACCCGATGAAAGAAAGGTATAATGATTTTGGAAATGTCATTTCCAAAACTAGGGGGGCATGTGTTATCACCGGAATTTGACCGAGTCGAGGTGGGCCGCGATCAAGATGGACGTAAAGAATATATATATAGGAGAAATATGTGAATCGGCCTTTTACCAAGTTGGGCTTAATTGCCCGTGTATCTGTAACATATTAGATCGCATCTTAGTTTAGAAGTTAGAATCTTACTCGTGCACGGTTTGGTGCACGCCCACATTAGAAAGTCCCCCGGGACTATAAATATGTATCTAGGGTTTATGGAATAAACAACAACCAACGTTCAACCACAAACAAATCTCGGCGCATCGCCAACTCCTTCGTCTCGAGG
>NC_061513.1:26281610-26322483 GCF_022539505.1 Lolium rigidum | reverse complement strand
AGAGCAGCCGACCCAAACCAAATACCGTTTCGCGTGCGTCAGAATCGTGCGAAGAGAATAGACTCGCGTCGTCTTCTTCTCCGGCGTCGACAGCGCGGCATCGCCAGTAGACACCGCTCTCGTCGACGATAAGGATGCCCGGACGTCGCAGAAGGTTCCAGAACGTCACCCTAATCGTTTCGCGTCCGAGTCTATCCGCGGGAGAGAAAAGATCTTCGCCAGACCATCTTCCAGAGACCGCCACCTCTTCACCGTCGTCGTCGTCGTGTCGCAGCCTCCGTGCTCCCCTTGGCCTATAAATAGGGGTAAAAGCACCGCCGAGCACTTCTTGATCTCATCCACTCCTCCCGGATCTTCTCTATCCCTCTCCAGCTCTCAATTCCATCCGTGCCCGGTACGCCGGAGCCGAGGAAGAACACGGCGGTACAGGCCACCCCAGCCTACGGCGCGTGGTCGGAGAAGCGCCTGGCGCCGTAAAGCATGCGGGAGGAAGGAGATCGTCTTCGGATCTTCCTCTCGGCCAGACGAATTTCGCCGATCCCTTCTGCGGCATATCGCCGGTAATGGCGGAATTCCTCGCCGTCTCCCTCGATAATCGACATCGCCGACCACACCATCGTGTCCGAGGTGAGATTGCGCATCCATGGACCCCTATTTTGCATCGCCTCCTCATACGTAGCCTATTCTAGCATTTTGGCCGGAGCCCGCCGCCGCGAGATGCTCGTCGGAGTTGCTCCGGTGAGTTTCTCGGTAAACCGTCACCACCGTCGGGCTCGGTATAGCAAGGGGAATCGATTAGTACTAGCCGCGCATTCCGGGAGCCTAAAATCGGCGTCGCCGTCGCGCTCCGACTCGCCGGCGTCAAGCCGCCGGTGATGTCGACGTGGCGGTGGGACCCGATGAACTTTTTGACCCGGTCAAGCGCCAACGAGGCAGGTGACTGGCACGAGACCCACCTGTCACGTCTCGGGTGTGTAACCGAATCGGTATGTCTAGCCTTTTCACTTAATTTCAAATTCCAGAAAATGTCTGAAACTTTGCAAAATCATAGAAATTTCATTTCAACTCAGAAAAATGCAAATAATATATCAAAATGCTCACAAAACTAAACTCTACTCAAATAAAATATAAAACAAAAATGTGTGTCAAAATAAAAAATTCACTTATTTTTAACCTTATTAATTATGCCATTTCAATTATTTAAAATACAATTTGAATTCAATAATTAGTGAAGTTTCAAAATTAAATTTTAACTATTCAGTAACTAATTAAAATGTTAAGATTAATTTTCATTATCATATTTGCATTAACTTAAATATTAGTGGTAAATCATAAACCCTAAATTGCATATTACTATTTTCTACTTTCTTTAAATAGTAATAACTCAAGAAAATATTATAAGCCAATATAATTTTGGTAGCCCAACAATTGTTTAATTAAACATCTTAATTTAACAAGTTAAATACTTTAACCTTAATCACAATTGTTAAACCACTGATTCTTAATTAAACCTAAATAAGAATTACTCTAATTATTAATTCTTGTGAACATGAATAAAATGCTAAAACCATTATTAATGTTGTTTAAAGGTAATTAGTAACCACACCTATATTTCCAATCATCATTTTAGGAGTTGTACCATAATTTAGAAACCCTAGTTTCAATTTGAGTAAGACCTTGATCCCATTATTTCATGTGATCATCCTAAATTAGTGCAACCCTAAAAACCTAGGGGTTTAGCCCATGTGATCATACCAACTTCAACTTTACATGTAGAGCCCTGATGAGTAACCAATGAATGCATGCTTATGATCCACTAGCATAAAACCAAGTCACATGAGATTATAATTTCATGTCCCTATTCAAACCTTGTATGATCCACTAATGTCACCTAGGTAGAAACCCTAACTTGTTAATTGAATTAGTACCATTGATCACCACTCCTATATACCATACCATTAAGATCAACATCAATCACTAAACCCTAGTAGAACCATAATGATAAACCCTAGTATCAACCTTGTGTAGCAAATCACATCACATGCTCCTAATCAACTAAACCCTACTTAGGAAATGATAAGTCACTTAGATTAGAAGCAGTTAAAGATTACTTAGTGAAGCAATTGTGAAACCATAGTAAACCCTAATAGCTAATTTATAGAACCATCTTGACCATCATCCTTTGATATGATACCATAATCACCCATAGTAATAAACTCTGTCAATACTTGTTGTATATAGAACCAACCCAAGTTAAGAACCAACTAGTTCCTATTAGTAAAACTAAATGAATCCAATAGTAAACCCTAGAAGCCATAGCACCTATATATAATAGTTCATATTCCTATTTAACCTTGTTCTTCAAAAGTTATTCTTTTGGAGTACAAATGTTAATCAAACCTTAGAAGCCTTAATCCTTCTTTGAAATACTTCTTATTTCTTAAACAACATGTTCTTCAAAAGTTATTCTTTTGAAGTATAGTATAAGTAATCATCAACCATGTCTCGTAGAACTTAAAATTGACAAGCTGTTCTTCACATATTATTCCACTACTATTCTTTATGTGTATGATTGTTATGATGTCTTATATCACTTGATTATGATGCTAATATAACCAAACCCTAATAAGAACCTTGTTTGAGAACCATTCTAAAAGTGCAACCAACCCTAAAGAAATCTTTACAACTCATATATCTTAAATCATCAAGGTTAGCTTACGCTCGGGGCGATTGCATCTCATACTATGCATTATAGCATCTTTGCCGAGTTCTTTAAACATTGTCCTTACCGGACGATGATGGTATTTCAGAATTTGGAGTTATCACGTATCGAAGCTTTTGCCCGCATAATCTTGCAGTCAAGAAAGGCAAGTTCATCGCTTGCTCATGTCATTTGATTATTTTTATCAAACTATATGCAAAGTACTATACTTATCACTCATGCATTGAAAAGCAAATATTATTTTACAATTATGAATATGACTATGTGGTGGGCAATGGAACCATGGTATGTGTTGATATGGTGGAGGTTCCATTGCAATGGGTTATATCACCCTAGGATTAATTACCAATGCCGTCCGAGTGATTCTAGCGCCGTACATATCGCGTTGACCATAAGATCTATAATGGCTCGCGGGAAGTCATCTGTATCTTTTCCCTTACGCACGCCAACGGATCGGAGAGACGGTGGGGTGCTTGGAGGCACTGCCGCAATAGGTTGGGAAATCCTTTTAAATCCCTATCCATTGGTGATGTTAATCTCTTCCGATCTATGAAGGATTGTCCGGAGTACACCATGAGTAAAGCCGTATTATCGGGGGAAAGTCTACTGGAGGTGTAGGGTCGGACAAAAGGGTGGGTTTGCAGTCGCGGAGAAGGCGGTGTGGACTTGGATCTTACACCTGGCCTCGCACCAAAGGAAGTGTGGACGGGAAAGTTAACGCCTGGTTGGCAACAAGGATAAGATCTCTTATGGGAAAAGTAACGCACCTCTGCGAGAGGATACCGAGTTGTGACTGTCACTCCCTGTTCGGGAAGGGAGCTGCGAACGCGGCGGAAAGGAACTCCACGAAGTTCTGGTCAACTCTGTGAAGACCGACGGGCATAGTTTTCAGAATAAAATAAACCTTTTGAAGAAATGATTATGAAAACCTGCATTGGCCTATGACTTTCCGGTCTATGGCTGTAGCTAGTGCATGATACACATATTTCCTAATATGAACTTGCTGAGTACGCTCGTACTCATTCTATCTCGTTTGAACCCCCTTCTTAGAGCAAGGCACCGAAGGAGAAACTACCGTGGAACTCAAAGACAAAGGAGTCAAGCTGCAACGAGATGAAGAATCCAATCAAAGAAGTCAATGGAGTCAACTTCGCATCGGCTATAATGGAAACCTAGACTAGTAATAGAAGGGAACCTTGCCCTAATCATAGCACCTAAGTAGCTAGATTTCTATAGCAAGCCAAGTAGCTCTTGAACTTGAGTTAGCAATAAGATAGATTACGAGTCGTTCTTACTGGAGCTTTATTTGAAGTTTTACCTCACTCGTATAGTAGGAGGTTGTGTTGATCTTATGTAAACAGCTCGGGTGTACTTCTATAGACATACCTTGGACTCGCATATGTTTCTGTTGTACCACTCTGAGAGATGTAATATGGGTGGAACGGTGTTTCACTTGTGTTATGTCAACGACTTGTGTACTACACCATGCAGTGGTACGCTGGGTCATCACAGACTGCCACTGGGAATTTTACACCATCCAATTGCTCGAGCATGTATGCATTGCCCTTTAGGACCTGGTCAACCCTGTACGGCCCGTGCCAGTTTGGAGACCATTTACCATACGCCTTGTCCTTAGTCCCCAACGGCAATACAGCTTCCCATACCAGATCACCAACATGGAACTCTTTTGGCTTCACCTTCTTATTATATGCATGAGCTACCTTGGCCTTGTTCTCCTTAATCTTCTCAAGTGACCAAAGTCTAAGTTCCGTCAGATCCTCAATGCTATCACTCATCAGGGCTGCATACTCTTCAGTTGTCAAGTCATTCTGAAACGTGACGCGTCTAGACCCAGCCGTGATCTCCCATGGTAACACGGCTTCTTGTCCATAGACCAGATGATATGGCGAGGTCTTCACTGCTCCATGACATGACATGCGATAAGCCCACAAAGCCTCCGATAAAACCTCGTGACCATCGCCTAGGGTATTCGTCGATTTTTCTCTTAATCAGCTTGATCAGGCTTTTGTTGGACGCTTCAGCCTGCCCATTTGCTTGAGCATAGTATGGGGATGATCGGATCAACTTAATTCCCAGGCTCTCGCAGAAATCTCTGAACTCGCGAGAAACGAAAACCGAACCTCCATCGGTCGTGATGGTCTGGGGAACCCCAAATCATGTTCTTTCACGAAACTGATAACGTCCTTCGATGCCACAGACTTCATTTTTTTTTTGAATGACAGCAGGAGAGCTGCTATTTCATTTCAATAGAGGAAAGGCGGATACAAAGAAGGAGGTCAAAAAAGGACCAACCTTGAAAAAAGGAAAGCTATATACAAGGTAATTAACCCGGATCGAAAGGGATCCCTCCATACTGAGCAACAAGGGGAATCGGTGCCCCTGCTAGCTTCCAAGCAGACGCTTCATCCTTTAGATGAGCAATGAAACTCGACAGGGAGAGCTCCTTCTTTTCAAAAATGCGCCTGTTCCGCTCTTTCCAGATTTCCCATTTAGTGAAATAATCTGTGATGGCCAAGATCCACTCGTGGCCTTTGCTCGATGCCGGATGAATTTTGCCGATCATGTCCATGCCCCATCCTCGAAATGGCCAAGGCTTGATGATGGGGTTAATTGCTGATGCGGGTACCATCTGAATGCTCCCAAACCTCAGACATGCTTGACACCCTTTATAGTAATTGAAACAGTCCTCAAGCATAGTGGGCCAATAAAACCCTGATCGCCTGATCAACCACTTCATCTTGTGAGCCGATTGATGAGTTCCACAGGCGCCTTCATGTACCTCGTGTAAGAGCCGATTTGCCTCGGTTGTTCCCAAACATTTGAGAAGTAACCCTTCCAAGGTCCTGTAGAACATGTCATCTCCGATAAGGACATACTTCATGGCCTTGTACCTTATCCGTTTAGGTGCCCCCCGAGCCGGATCTTTCAAGTAATTGAAGATATCGGCTCTCCAATCATCCGGCTCCATGAAATGTATCCGGGCATCGGCTCCTTCCATTGTCTCCTTATAGCCTGACGCCATCTGTGCGAGATCGTTCGCCTCCGTATTCTGCGACCTCGGGACCCAGTTGAAGTTGATGTACCTAAACTGTGTCATCAGCTCGCGGCAATGCATCCATAACGGGAAGAGCGACTCGCTCTCACACTTGTACTCGTCCGTGAGCTGGGAGATCACCAACTTTGAGTCTCCAAAGAGTTCCACTGCTTCTGCCCCGGCTTCAATTAGCAACTCCATCCCCTTACGTACTGCTTCATACTCAGCAACATTATTGGTGCAAGGGGTAGATAGCCTGATGGAGAAGGTGTAGGTTGCCCCCCGGGGCGACACGAGTAGGATGCCGATGCCGCAACCATCATCGCAAACCGACCCATCGAAGAACATGGCCCATGCACGTATAGACAGTGCTGCTATATTAGTGTTGATTCGTTCAACGATTAGATCGGCCAAGGCCTGTCCTTTGACTGCTTTCGCAGGTTGATACCGGAGATCCAATTCCGATAACGCAAACATCCATTTACCGAGTCGGCCTTTCAACACAGGAGCCGACAGCATGTGCTTGATGACGTCTGATTTGCAGATGATGATGATTTCTGCTGTCAGAAAGATGTGACGAAGCTTGGTGCAGGTAAAAAATAGGCAGAGGCACAACTTCTCGATCTCCGGGTACCTCGTCTCTGCATCCAACATCCTTCTGCTAAGGTAGAAAGCAACTCTTTCCATGCCGTCATAGATTTGCACTACCACTGAGGCGATAGAAGTATCGGCTACTGACAGGTAAATATAGAATGGCCTGTCTTGCTGGGGTGGAACCAACACGGGCGGCTTCGTTAGATACTCTTTAATCTCATCAAACACTCGCTGTTGCTCTGCCCCCCAGTGAAACTCCTCATCAGGTTTGATTTTTACCAATCCCATGAACGGGTCAATTCGTCCTGACAGATTAGAGATGAACCTTCTGACGAAATTGATTTTGCCGATGAGACTTTGGAGTTCCTTCTTGGTCGTCGGTGGCTTCATTGTTCGTACTGCCTCTTGACTTTTCAGGCCGATCTCAGTTCCACGTTCATGAACTAGGAAGCCCAGGAATTGACCGGCCGTCACACCAAAAGCACACTTCTTTGGATTCATTCTAAGTCCGAACTTTCTAGTTCGGTCCAAGATGCGTCGCAAATCCTCCAGGTGTCCTTCCACTGAGACAGACTTGACCACCACGTCATCGATGTAGATCTCTACCAACTTGCCGATCAGATCATGAAAGATGTAATTCATGGCTCGTTGGTACGTTGCACCGGCATTCTTCAGCCCAAATGTCATGACCACTGATGCGTGTAGTTGACACGTCCGTTGGGAACCCCAAGAGGAAGGTGTGATGCGCACAGCGGCAAGTTTCCCTCAGTAAGAAACCAAGGTTTAATCGAACCAGTAGGAGTCAAGAAGCACGTTGAAGGTTGATGGCGGCGGGATGTAGTGCGGCGCAACACCGGAGATTCCGGCGCCAACGTGGAACCTGCACAACACAACCAAAGTACTTTGCCCCAACAAAACGAGTGAGGTTGTCAATCTCACGAGCTTGCTTGTAACAAAGGATTAACCGTATTGTGTGGAAGATGATTGTTTGCAGAGAAAATAGTAAAACAAGTATTGCAGCAGATTTGTATTTCAGTATTAAAAGAATGGACCGGGGTCCACAGTTCACTAGAGGTGTCTCTCCCATAAGATAAAAGCATGTTGGGTGAACAAATTACAGTCGGGCAATTGACAAATAGAGAGGGCATAACAATGCACATACATGGCATGATAAGTATAGTGAGATTTAATTGGGCATTACGACAAAGTACATAGACCGCCATCCAACTGCATCTATGCCTAAAAAGTCCACCTTCGAGTTATCGTCCGAACCCCTTCCGGTATTAAGTTGCAAAGCAACGGACAATTGCATTAAGTATGGTGCGTAATGTAATCAACAACTACATCCTCGGACATAGCGCCAATGTTTTATCCCTAGTGGCAACGAGCACAACACAACCTTAGAACTTTCTCGTCACCGTCCCGGTGTCAATGCGGGCATGAACCCACTATCGAGCATAAATACTCCCTCTTGGAGTTAAGAGTAAAAACTTGGCCGAGCCTCTACTAATAACGGAGAGCATGCAAGATCATAAACAACACATATGTAATAACTTGATAATTAACATAACATGGTATTCTCTATCCATCGGATCCCGACAAACACAACATATAGAATTACGGATAGATGATCTTGATCATGTTAGGCAGCTCACAAGATCCAACAATGAAGCACAATGAGGAGAAGACAACCATCTAGCTACTGCTATGGACCCATAGTCCAGGGGTGAACTACTCACTCATCACTCCGGAGGCGACCATGGCGGTGTAGAGTCCTCCGGGAGATGAATCCCCTCTCCGGCAGGGTGCCGGAGGAGATCTCCAGAATCCCCCGAGATGGGATCGGCGGCGGCGGCGTCTCTGGAAGGTTTTCCGTATCGTGGTTTTTCGCATCAGGGGTTTCGCGACGAATCCTCCTTGGCCGCGCCGCCTTGTGGTGTTGCCACCTCGTGGCCCCACTTCGTATGTTCTTCGGTCTTCTGGAAGCTCCATGGAAAAATAGGCCCCTGGGTCTTCGTTTCGTCCAATTCCGAGAATATTTCGTTACTAGGATTTCTGAAACCAAAAACAGCGAGAAAACAGGAAGCGGCACTTCGGCATCTTGTTAATAGGTTAGTTCCAGAAAATGCACGAATATGACATAAAGTGTGCATAAAACATGTAGGTATCATCAATAATATGGCATAGAACATAAGAAATTATCGATACGTCGGAGACGTATCAACCACATACTCGAACAAGCCCACCGAACCCGGTACTCTGAAGGCAGTCTTGTGTATATCTTCCGGAGCCATGAAAATCTGGTTGTAACCGGCATTGCCATCCATGAAACTTAAAACCTTATGACCAGCTGCTGCATTGATCAACGTTTCAGCTACCGACATAGGGTACTCATCCTTCGGAGTGGCTCTGTTGAGATCGCGAAAATCTATGGCGACGCGCCACCGGCCGTCCTTCTTCTCCACAGGTACGATACTAGATATCCACTCAGCATACCTGCATGGCCTGATGAACCCGGCGCTCAACATCTTCTCAATCTCCTTCTTGACTTCTTCTAGAATTTCGGCCTTCATCTGCCGTGCTCGTTGCTGGAACGGCCGAAATCCTTTCTTAAGAGGTAGCCGATGCTCAATGATGCTCCTGTCTAGCCCGGGCATCTCTGTATAATCCCAGGCAAAACAATCTAGGTACTCTTTCAACAAAGCTACCATCAGGCCCCTCAGATGCGGATCTAACTTTTTGCTGATAAATGTTGGTCGTGGCTTATCCCCAGGACCAATGTCGATCTCTTCTAGCTCATCAGCTGACGTAAATCCATATCCTAGCTTTCCGTCGCCTGTCAGATCGATGTTGAACACAGGCAGAACGTATGGTGAGGATAATTTTGGCCGATTGCTGGAATCGGCCTCCATGTTGATTGAATTCCTCAATGAAGGTTTACAACTTGCATGTGCTCCCTTATAGGAGGGAGTCTCCCTACCACGACTACGTGACATGTTTACAGCGAGATCGTTGCCTTTTATTTTTTGGGGCCGATCGCAGGGATCGGCCTTGCCACGTATATCGATGGATGTTGCTCTTGCTACTCTATCAGGCCGGTGGATAAGACCAGCCTCACCCCATTTTTTGTCACCTCGATGCGATCACAGCCGTCCAAACTGATTCCAGAGAGCGGCTCTTTGTCTTCCGAGTCCCAAATGTTCATGCCGGCTATCGAGACGTCGATCGAGTCATCTGCATGCACGACTTCTACGTCGTCTCCATCCCACTGTATCAGACATTGGTGCATTGTAGATGGAATGCAGCAGTTGGCGTGAATCCAATCCCTTCCTAGCAGTACAGCGTAGGTACTCTTGCTCGTCGACGATGAAGAATGTTGTTGGGATCGTCTTTCGGCCTATGGTTAGATCCACGTTCAGGACACCTTGCGTCCCCGATGCTTGGCCGTTGAAGTCGTTTAGTGTGACGTTGGTCTTGATCAGATCGGTACTGGAGCGTCCTAAACGCCGTAGCATGGAATATGGAATTATATTTACCGCCGCTCCCGTGTCAACCAACATCCTACCGACAGGCTGCCCATTGATATAACCTTTGAGGTACAGGGCCTTCATGTGTTTGTAGCCCTTTTCCCGTGGCTTCTCAAAGATGACTGGCCGTGGACCGCAGTCAAACTGTGCTATCGGCACTTCTTCCATTCCTGGGGCGCGAAACTCTGATGGGAGGAAGAACACCATGCTCGTGCCAGCCGATGTATCTGCATCGGCTTTCGTTTGCTTGGGACGCCAAACTTTCTTTGGCGGACGAGTCTCTTCGTCCAAAGTCTGCTGAATTTTCACGGCCAGATCGGGCCGCGCTTTCCTCAAGGTGTGCAAGTATCGCGCTTCGGCTTGCTCCAAGCTACGTAGCCGTTGAACCCTACGCTTTTGGGAGTGGCTGAGTCCATCGGGGCACCACCTTGGCCGGTGGTACCTATCCTCTTCTTCATCTTCTGACTCTTCAAAGTCTTCATCTTGAGAGGACTCAGCACGCTTGTTCTGTGGCGGGAGAGGTCCTAGACGCTTGAAAACTGAAACTTCCCCTGCATCCTTCTTCCGGCGTCTACACTCCGGGTAGTTGTCGATGGTAGGCAATCGGCTCATCCCTGAATCCCAGCAGTGTTTGAAGAAGGGACAGTAACAGTGTCTATCTATATGCTCCTGTTCCCTTGACCTCTCCTTAGCGCGGTGGTCACGCCCTTCGTCGTTTCTGTCATGCCGACGGTACCTTCCTTTATCTTCATCAGACCGATTGTATCTTTCGTCGTTTCTGTCGTACTGCCGACGTCGGTCATACTGATATTCATATTTGTTGAGGAGGTGCGTGGAGAGTGGTTTTTGGTATCGCACGCTTCTCACTTGTTCCTTGGTAAGGTACCGCTTGTCATCATATCGGGGCCGGTCGCGTGGATCGGCCCCCTCCTTTTCCTTGCTGCGGGAGTGACTGCTTTCCTCTTTATCCTTGCCATGGTGGCGCACAGGCCCTGCCATGTTGACATTGCACGAGAAATCCAGTCGACGCCTCGTGGAGTGGTTTGGTTCCACCATGTTGACGCCAGGGAACGGATGTGTGTCCACTTTCATGGCAAACTGTCCGAAAAGCAATCGGCCTTGTTCTATCGCCATTTGGATCTGCTGACGAAACACCTTGCAGTCATTGGTGGTATGGGTGAACGAGTGATGCCATTTGCAGTATGGCCTCCCATTCAATTCTTGTGTTGTAGGGGTCTTATGGCCGTCGGGTAACTTCAGTTGTTTTTCCTTGAGCAATAGATCAAAAATCTGCTCAGCTTTGCTCAAATCAAAATCAAACCCTTTTGCAGGCCCTTGTGGTTTTACCCATTTGCGGGACACGGGATTTGCCCCCGAGCCCATTCAGCTACAGCCACCTCCGAGTCCGGTGCGGGATCTTCGACTTCTTCCATCTCAACCAGGCCTACCGGACGCTTGAACTTATCTTGGTACAATTCAGGGTGCCGCTGCTCATAGGATGTGAGTTTCTGCACCATGTGCGACAATGAACTGTACTCTGCTTGGGAAGTCAGATCCTTGATCGGCGTTGCGAGGCCCAACACTGCCAGCTCGATTACTTCCTTCTCAGATAAACGAACCGAATAACATCGGTTCTCGACGAGTCCTGAAACGTTGGATGTATTCAGACACTGTTTCTCCCCGCTTCTGCCGCATCTGGGCTAGGTCGGCAATGCCAGCTTCGGTAGCATCTGAATGATATTGCACGTGAAACTGCTCCTCTAGCTACTTCCATGTGCGGACTGAATTTGGTGGCAACGAGGTGTACCACCCAAAGGCTGATCCCGTAAGAGATTGTGCGAAAAACCTCACACGTAACGGCTCCGATACTGAAATCAAGCCCAGCTGTGCCAAATATCGGCTTACGTGCTCTATCGAGCTAGATCCTTCTGCTCCATTGAATTTTGAGAATTCAGGGAGCCGATACTTGGGTGGCAGCGGGATCAGGTCATACTCGTCCGGGTACGGCTTGGAATAGCCGATTGTTTTCCTCTTCGGCAAGATGCCGAATTGGTCTCTTAGGATGGTGCTGATCTGTTCCATGGTATTAGCTGTAGGGACCGAACCTTCATGGCTCGTTCCAGTAGCATATTTTGCCAACCATGCTTGTTTGTCAGCGTCTGCTCCAGAAATCCCTGTTGGTGCAACCTGGCTTGTGCGCGCCAAGGCATTGCAGTCCGGCACGTATGTGCACACGTATCTATGTGGGATCTCCTTAGGTGGCTCATATAGGAACTGGCAATCGCTAGGATCGCCTCCCACCTTGTAGACGACGTACGCCGGTGAACCCGGCGGCTCTGGTGCTGCAAGTGCGAATGGTAGTGGTGGTCTGATCTGGAGCGGTGTCTCTCCCTGGTGAGTCCGTAGGGAAGGTCCTGACGGGGAGTACTGATGCTTCATGATTTCATGCACCACACGGACCGCGACGCGCTCGAGAGTATTCACCAGGCTTTCAGAGTAGCGGTGTAGAGAATGAGCCGCCATGTAATTGATTTCCTGGCGCAGAGCTCTGGTACGTTCCTCCGAAGGGGTAGACAGGTCCACTCCGTCAAGAACACCTTCAGGGGAGAACCCCTTCCACCTTACGCCGTGTGAACGGGTCCTCACGAAGGAGCCGATGAGATCGGCTTCCAAGATGGCTTTCATCTCATCATACTTCTTCTTTTGCTCTTCGGGCAGATCTGCGTACGTGACTGGTTCGCCAACCACCTCATCCGCAGCTTTTGACATGGTTGCTGCAGATGTCGATGTTGTTGTTGTTGCAGAAGGTCCCACCGGGCGTGCCGGAATATGTTGCGGTCAAAAACCCACCAGCGAGTATCGACGGGCAACACAGTAGAGCCGGGAGGCTCCCAGGATT
Organism: Lolium rigidum; assembly: GCF_022539505.1. Lineage (NCBI taxonomy): Eukaryota > Viridiplantae > Streptophyta > Magnoliopsida > Poales > Poaceae > Lolium > Lolium rigidum. The sequence continues at coordinate 26,309,686 of NC_061513.1, read as the reverse complement.
GCGGCTGACCCTGGTCCCTCGGGCGACGGCCCGCAATGCCTTCTGGCACACGTCCTGGTGCTTACGAGGGCGTGCCACCTGACCTATACCTAGTCAGGAAGGTGATGGTTTGCTTCGACTAGTTTCCTGCATGGCAAACACGTAAACATTAAATACGAGCCCCAATCGGCTCTTAACTTGTTCTGTGGATCGGCTCAAAGAGCCGATTGCCCCATGGTTCAAATTAGATTTATAAGGACATGGGGATCATGCTTAATCAATATGAAGCTAAACTAATCTACGATAGTCTAGGGTTTTCACCGTATGATCGGAACATCCTATGCGTAATTGAGCCTAGGAGATACGTAAGATGATGGAAAACCAGCCCTAAAGGGGCCTAAAAACCAACGTGAAGTTGATCCCCGGAACAATCCCTCTAGAGCTTAATAAGCCACACCTTACGCACTACCGGATCCTTCAACCCGTTTATAAGGCCTAACCATACGGATATCAAACCAATCCTTGCAGAACAAGGAGCAACTATGACGAATTAGATCTACTAAATAACGAATAAGCAAGATGCTGCCCTTACACCTAAAATAGGTGTAAGGGCAGCTAGATATCGAGGGGTAGCATAGCTAAACAAGTATATCGTGAAAGCATTGTCATCAAACCCAAAACACCTAAGATAAGGGTGTTACTCGCCATCAAAAAGGCTTCAGCACGAGCAACACCAACAACGAATAAACTGATACTGCCTAGATCGCAAGATGCGATCTAGGCAGCATGTTGCTTACCCGGGAGAAACCCTCGAAATAAGGGGTGGCGATGCGCCTAGATTGATTTGTTGTGAACGTGATCGTCCTCCTTTCTCGATAACCCTAGATACATATTTATAGTCCGTAGACTATCTAACTTGGGAATAAACCCAACCGTGTACGACCTAAACTCTATCTCTTAATTCTAACCGACACGTATCCTACTACAATTTACAGATACACGGGCAATCTTGCCCAAACTTCTTGTACAAGGCCGATTCGGGAATATTTTCCATGTATATCTTCTAAGCCCATTTAATCACGGACTATCTCCAGACTCGGTCAAATTCTGGTGATAACAGCGCGTCAAACACAACAACGGTGGAGATCTTCACATATATGTTCGTAAGCAGGGGCACGACCGTAATTTCAGCATAGGTCCACCGTCCGTACATTCATGTACAGGAACGTATGGCCGGCGTTATGTTGTACCTCGTTTTTGTACGTATGTACGGTCACGTGCGTGTGTCAAAATAGAAAGTCCTATAAAGATCTTTCTCATGTGATCTCTTTATTTTCACGCGATGTACACATATCGTATCAATACAGACGGGTATACATGGGTTGGATATGGGTTTCGGTGGACCCAACACAGGAAAAAAAAACCAACTATGTCCCTTTAACTTCGTTTAGGGGGGAGCACCGGAGCAGCCCTCCTAAGGTGAAGGCAGAGACCCAATCCGTAGATTATACTGCCACCCATGTAGGGAAAAAGTATCCCTCGTCGTATCCTCCAACCGTGTACAGACCTCCGTAAACAGGTCGCGGTTCTCTAGCTTCGGCAGTGCAGACCACGAATGGAGAGTAGCGGTACACCTGTAGATAACCTGCAAGAGAGAATAATTCTTATCATTAAAAACTTTGTCATGTCTACACAGCTATAGCAACCATATAATGGCAAGCGTCCCCACCCTAATAAACGTTCTAAATCTCTGATCGATTCCATGAAGCCAATTAACGAAGATGTTGGCTACACTAGTCGGGGGATACAGATCAGAAGCTACTTGGATGCATACTCATATAGATCTGGCAAAGCGACATTGGAAGAACAAATGTTTAATCATCTCATCGTGTTGACAAAAAACACACTGCGTACTCCCATGCTAATTGCGTTTCACAAGATTATCTTTGGTTAGGATTACTCCTCAATGCAAATACCAGCCAAAAATCTTAATTTTGAGCGGTATCTTCATCTTCCAAATTTTCTTGTTTTTATCAACTGGTATTACCGGTTGGATAATGGCATGTACAATGAATTTACAGAGAATTTTCCATTGGATTATAAAATCCAACGAAATTCATCTTACCCTTCAAACAACTGGATGGATTCCAAACGCAATAGTAAGGTGTTCTTCTTTCTCTTGTAGTGAGCAATGTGTGGGAGCATGAGACAAATGTTCAAAATGCATTATTTCATGGGATCGTTACTAAGGAGGTTTATATGGATTAGCCACCGAGTAACTTTGATCCACGTCGCCCTTATTTATTTTTCAAACTCAAGAAGTTTCTTTATGGTCTCAAACAGCTCCGCGAGTGTGGTTTTTGCACCTCAATTACTTTGTGTTCTGGGTTTAGCCAAAGTCAAACATTTTAAAGTTTAACTAACTATTTAGGAATATTTTTATATAATGTGCATTTCGTATAATAGATGTTAATATTTTATTATATATTCTTAATCAAATTTGATAAAGTTTGACTTTGAGTAAACCTACAACGCAAACTAAATAAAAAGCTATGAGCGAGGAAACAAATAAACTAAGAGGCCATCTGCAAGGCCGTTAAACCAACTGTTGGAATATTTTAAAACTTTGTGAATATTTTTTAAACTTTATGAATATTTTCTCCCAACATCTTAAATTTACTTCCACAAAAACATATTTTTGAAATATATGTTTTATATTTAGTATACTTATTGAGACCAATTTTATGTTTACATAAAAACTTGAACTGTTGATGGGCCCATGTCAGCTTCCCTTCAGGAGTGGGCCTGGTAATAGACGCTCTGAACGTCAAATAGCAATAAGATTCATCAGATACTTTGTAGCAATTCAAACCTAGAAGGAAGGCGCAACAAATTATCGTGGCTCAAATGGTTGAGCACACAAGTGCACAACTTCTAATAAAACAAAAGGAAAGAACAAAGAACAATGTTTTTGTTCGGAGTACTCTTGCTAATTCATAAATGGACGGGCTAGACTTTCTTGGTAGATAAGTGCACAAAAAATAGAGTCGTCCTTGGGTGAGCCAACAGCAACACGGTAGACTGTCTCCAACTCTCCTGTCTTGGTATTGTAATATCCTAACGACTGTCCCGTGTTGAGCAAAATCCGTCCATCCGTCGGGTCAATACCCATCAGCAACGTTCTCTCGGATGAGTACTCCGGCGAGTATTTGGCGAGCTCTATGCGGTACTCCACGGACCAAGCACCGTTGTCCTCCATAATCCACACGTCAATGGCGTCCGCCTCTCGATCCGACCAGGCTACACGAATTGCGTCATGGAGCTCCACGACGGATACACGGCCGCCCCCGTGGCTGCACCGGGGCCCTACCACGACCTCGAACTCTCTTTCCATGGTGTCAAATGTCACCAGCTCGCAGAAGGCCGTATCAGGTCTCGGTCCAAGCATCGAGTCGACCACCCAGTAGATCTTGCCATCGGCATAGGTGGGTGGCACGTCGGCCACTGGCTTCGGCGGTGGCTCGACGCTACGCCACCAGCTGTCACCCTTCAAGCATCGCACGTTGCACCGTAGCTTGTAGTCTCGAGTGTTGGGGTTCTTCTCGTCGTAGGCGAGAAACACCAGCACATGGTCGTCGTCATCGGAGTCATATCCCAAGGCGATGCGGCCAGCGAAGGGATCAGCTTGTTGGTCGTCATCGCCGTGCTTTATGCGCTGGTGGTAGCGGATGGCAGGATTGCACAAGAAGTCGGTGCCACTGGAGGTCCCCACGTTGAGGCCGTGGCAAGGCTGAGAACAGTGGAACGGTGCAGACCAGAAGTTGGGCGGAAACGGCTCGTCATCCAAGTCACAAAACTGACCAAAGGTGGGATCCAGGATGAACATGATACGAGGTCGTCTCTTGATCGAGTTTGCGTTGACCACGTGCGCGTCGATGAACCAGCTATTCGTGGTGGCCATGCGCCACTCCCTGCACACGAGGCTTAGCTCCATAACCGACCGTGTCGGCAGCCACTTGAGGACGTCCCACCAAGCTTCGATCGTCGGCGTCAACAAGTGCATCTCCTCGTCTATACGGCCCAGGGGCACCAGGCTCTCCTCCAGTAGACCTATTGCTTGGTCGTCTTCCGTGTCGTCGTAAGTTCCTGGTATGTCCTCGTCCGGACTGAGCATGATCTCCGGCGCGCCACCGTCAGGATCCACGGCGAACACTTTGCAAGTCCCCGTCCCGAACATTACCTTGTTTCGTCCGCTGCACATGGCGAGCGGAGTTATCCACTCTGATTGTAGCTGCAATCGTTCAGGCTCCGGCCAAACCCTTCGATCGAAGCAGCAAAGCTGCTCCCATTGCTTATTTGCCTTGAAATCTCTTAGGAGCCACGCTTGGTATGGGCCTTCGTCGGTCTTCTCACGGCAGAGACATAAACACCCGTCTAGCTCCGTCATTCTGACGACCGGATTCTCATGGTCCAGGTAGGGCGGCGGCGGTGGCAGCGAACCGAAAGTCTCGTCGCTGACATTCAAGGTGAGGATTGTGCCGTCTTTGGGGAGGAAGTGCAGGTACCCGTTCAAGAACACGGCAGGGTTATGCTCCTCCACGATGCACACGGGAGGCTGCTGCACTGTGGGCCTCCAATACGCCGGTGCTCGGAGGACTAATACCTCGCACCTTGGGGCTATCTCGTTGGCGTCGCTGAATAGACGTACCACCTTGTACTCGTCCTTCACCGAGCAGTAACCGAGGCCGTACGCTACATGGATGTAGGACGGTGGTCCGGGTTGCGTCTGCGTCGAGTGCCGCAGAATCGTCTTGAACGGCAACCTGGTGTCCTGGATATGCATGAATTCGCCGGTGGAAGGGTTGCACACGTCGTAGCCCCCATCCGCCCCATAGGATCGGATGAGGACGAGGCCGTGCAGAGGCTTGGTGACAGGAGCAGGGAACCAGAGCTCGTTTTCCATGAGCTTCTTGACCGGACCACCGCCGGGCTGCCAGGAATAGAAGTAGCACTCGTCGGAGGGTTCCTCGGTGGGGCTGAAGAAGAGCTTGGGCTGTCCGCCTGGATTGTTGGCACGCCGGCGGTGGAGCTCGACGAAGGACGGCGACAATAGCTGGGCGTCCCAGGAACTCGACACGCTGCGGAAGCGGCCGATCGACTTGGCCGGCAGGTACGAAAGAATTTCCATGACGACATCGTCGGGCAACTGCGCCACCTCCTGGTTTTCGCACGCCATTGTTATGCCTGATCGGTGCGTGATCGGTCTATCGATTCGAAGGACGTCTCGCGTATGTAGTATGCACGCGTCTTACTTAAATTTGCAGGAATCCACATGTGCTACGTTTGAAAGGACTATATATTTTAGGCAAACGTACGTATATCAAGTTCTACGTAAAAGGGTCCGACGCGTCAATTGTGCGATCCTCAACTGAAACAGTACTGAACTCCACCGCCTATATCACCGTTGATTTTAAGGGATCTTTTTGTACAAACATCTTTTAAAAATGTCCAATATATATTCAAGTGCATCTTTAAAATAGTGTCCGTGGGGAAAAGATAATTTTAGAGCATCTCTAACGATACGCAAATTCCAAACCCCAAATCCAATCCAGGGCATCCCAACGCGAATTTGGGGTTCGAAAAGCACATAGACAGATCAGATACGGCATATGAAACTGCATAATTAAAAAAAACGCGCGCAAAAGAAGAACGGTTCGATGCTTGCATTTCAGAAGCTTGCAGTTCATCCTAATTCAGCTGCATTGCAGCACTACATTACATCAAAAGTAGATAAGTTCATCCTAAATCCGCCACTGCAGTACATTGGAGCAAAAACGGCCCACCAGAGCCCTTTGCCGTGGCGGATCCGCGTCGGCTCACTCCTTGTTGCTGATGAGGCCGACCAACACGCGGTCCTGCTCGACGCGGATGCACCGCCATTCCTTGGCCTTGTCCGCGTCCTGCTGGCTGGAGCGCTCGACGAGGCCGACGACGGTGTCGAGCTCCCGCTCCATGACGAAGTCGCCCGGCGCGAGGACCGCGTCGACGCCGAGCTGCGGGAGGAGCTTCTTGAACTGGTCGTCGTCGAGGTAGTCGCCCTCGGCGAAGTGGGAGACGCGCGATGGCTCCAGCTCCGGCTCGACCTCCTCCATCTTCACCACCAGCGCCGTCGACGTGCGATGGCGGGAGCTCAACGCCGAGGAAGACGAGGCCGCGGATGCGCCGCGGCGCATCCGCGTCGTTACCGCTCCGACTCGCACTTGGCGAAGGCGGGCGGGCCATAGTTGCGGTAGCGGTAGCTACCGCGGATGCGCGCCGCGTCGGACTTTACCTTGTCCGCCTTCATCTTCTCGCCGGCGGGAGGAGCAGAGGAGCTCCCACCGCGCTCGGTGGAGCGTCCGTCGTGGCCCACCTGGCCGACCCCGCACCCGCGCCCTGCCACCATCGTCGCCGGCGGGAGGAGGGGACTGTGGATCTGCGTTCTACCACGCCGATTGCTCGCCGGAGGAGCAGCGATTGCTCGTCGGCGGCAGGCGGAGAGGCGGAGGAGCGGATGGGGTTTGGCCCCTATCCGCCTCGCCGACCTCTACTGTAATGACCTCTCCTTATCATTTTTATTTCGTTTTTGTGCCAAGAATAGCCTCTAATAGGAAGAAAGTAATGTTTGGGGAATTTGCTGTTCTGAAAACAGATTTTGTGCTGTTACCATAAAAATTCGTAAAAATAGCCAGAGCGTAATTTTCTCTGTCATTTTTATGCATATGCCTCCGATTATTATCTAACTTTCGTTAGTTGTCTAATTTTCGAGATAAGCAACATAGGATTTTTTTTTAAATACCTGTCGTTCTGTTTTGACAGATTTATGTACTATTTGCACTTGCCTCTTAAATCTCTTTCTTTTTTAGTTCTTTTGATTAAAGAGATTTTTGAAAGGTTGCTACAGTAGCTTATTCTTTAATAGATGTTTGATATATGTTGGTACTGAACACAAGTGGATTTGTTTATTTTGATTGTACTAATGCTACTAATGAAGAATTATGTGTTGTTTTTGTATGAAGGAAGTTTTCAAGTGTTGGAAAGAAGAATGATGTGATGAGATGAAGAATGGACAAAAGCTCAAGTTTGGAGATGCCCCTGCACCCTAAGACATATTCAAAAGTACAAGCGTCCAAGTTTGGGGATGCCCAAGGCTTCCCCTCTTCATCAACAAAGCAACATGTCATATCTCTATGCACTATATTTTTATTGCTTCATACGCTATGTGTTGTTCTTGGAGCGTCTTTATTTTTGTTTTTGTTTTGTTTTGTTTTGTTTGCTGTAGCATATGTTGGATCCCGGCACTTTTGTTTTGGAGAAAGACCCGCCCCTTTTTAATTGCATAGAACGCTCTAGTTTTCGCTGTTATTGTTCTGCGAGTGTTCTAGTTTTCTGGTACTGCGTTTAGCTCTTGTTATTTCACATGAATTTTGTTCAGAGCACGTTAGTATTCTTTATTTATGTATGATTAGCTCTATGGTCCAAAATGAATTTCATCTCCGAGAGTTATTTCAAATAAGTTGATTGGTGTTGGATACAAGTAAAATATTTCATGACTATAGTGATGCAAAAGGAAGCTTGTCTAGACTGTGGCATAAACTTTGGCATGTCATGTTGGATGTTACTATTTTCATATGCTTAGTATTTATTGTTGTAGCATGACTTGTTTCAAATAGCTGAGAGTGCATAATGTGTCATTGAAAGAATCATGTGTTGTTTCTATAATAAAAGCATAGTATTGTGGTATTCTCATTTGATGCTTTATTGGCTTTACACCATGTTATGACTATAACCAGTCAACTAAAGCCGCTATGATCATTTAATTTTTGACTTGTAATATCAGTTTATGCTTTGATTGATAATGTTTTGTCGCTATGCATGATTATGGCTATTATTTCTCTCTTAGTTGGTCGCTACCAGTCTTTTGCTAGCCTTCGCCTGAGCTGAGTATGATTTCTACTCGTGCATCCAACCACCATGAAACAAAGTTTGCCAAATGTGTCCACCATATCTACCTAGTGGCATTGTTGCTATTCCAAGTAATTCATCATGTTTTTATCTTCCAAATTAAATTTTGGCATGAGAAAATTAGTCAGTAAAGCTCTCACGAACTTGATGGCACATTTACTTTCGTGTACTTAATAAATTTGATCATTGTGCCTATCTTATAAAGTTTATATGTTTGCAAATTGCGAGTTGGAAGTTAGTAGAACCATGTTTTCATGGGGACTTTCGACAATGCACTTATATTTAGTTGATGTCATGTTCTTTTGTTTATGTATGCCTAGCGGTGCGAAATAAAATGGAAACTTATAAGTCCATGGAGTTTGTATATGAGTTAGGGAAACTCCTGGACCGCTAATCTAAGCCATGCATCATTCTTGGTGGAAATTTACAGCTAAGCCATAGTGAGCATTCTATGAAGCATTTGCAATAAAAAACTGTACCCATAGTAAATAAAAAATTGCTGAGGTGCTGTAACGACCCCGGGTAGTACCCCTAATAGATAACTGTTTGTTCTTTTTCTTTTGTGCATCATCATGGCATCATGCATGCATCATATACATGTTTTCAACAAAATAAAATTATCTTGTAAACCCTAGCTATTTCGTTTTCCCCTCTCATATGATTTATAAAATAAACCTCCTCTATATCTTTTCATTTAGCAAAACCCTAACACAAAACTATTTTGCTTTTGCTATAACTCTTTGTCTCTTATTTTATCTCTCTTTCCATCTCTGTATTCAAATTCAAATCTCTGTTTGAATGGTTTCAAAATCAGTGTGCAAATAGTTTTAAAGGAAAGGAGAAAGAGTTTAAATAAAAACAAAACCAAAATCTACCCAGGCCTCTCTCTGGTTTTCCTGTAACCGAGCGGCCCAGTTTTTCCTCCCCGGCAGCCCACCTTCCCTCTCTTTCCGTGGCCCAAGCCCAGCCCACGTTCCTGTACCGCTTCAGTCTCTCCTTTTTCCCTTTCTCATCCTCGACAGCGACCGCACGGAGAGCACGAGCCTCTCGTGCTGCTGCCGTCACCACGTCACCACCTCCTCCCACCTGCTCACGTCTCCTTTTTATCCCCATGCCAGGCGCAGCAAACCCTAGTCCTCCACTCCTTTCCCCTCGCGCCGCCGCCAGCTCTCCCTCGTCCTTTTCTTCTTCGTCACTGAGAGCATCTGCACCGAATGCCGCAAGCAAGTCCGAAGACACAACACCAAGTCCTGGAGTGCACCTGCAGTAATTAACCTGCGTCCCTAGATGGTGCAACCTGTGTTGTGTAGGAAACTACAAAGAGGCACGCAGAGCCGAACTCCACCAAGGAGCGCCATCAAAAGACCACCTTGGACAAGCCACCAAGAACTGCCGCGGATGGAAGGAGACAGAGATCAAGCGACGAGGAGAAGCACCAAAGCCAAAGGGATGAAGAGTCGGCTCGAAGACCACCACGCTAAACTTCTGCCGGAGGAGGGACCCTTCTCTCCTCAACCAGGCTCGAGGGTGTCGGCCCACCAGGACTTGCTGGATTGCGCCTCCAACCTCGCCCGAAGCGCAGAACCAACATTGACACGGATGCGGAACGGGTAGTTCGAGGACTATCTGAGCCAGATCTGGCGCACAGAGGAAGAGCAGTGGGGACGCCAACATGACAGATGCACAGAGCGCCGGAGCACCACTACGCCGCAGCAAGACTTCTGCCGACTCCTTGCCTTCCACATGGCCAAGGAGACCGACCAACACCAACGAGCTCCACCCGCCTTCCGATCGACGTGGCCACCCACCGTCCAGAGCCGCCGCCCTAGGAGCCAAGCAGAGCGCACCAACAAACTAAGAAGCAGCACCAGAAGTCACCGCCTTGAGGTCCCCGGAGACCGGATAGACACCGGAGAAGGTATCCCCTTCCAGATCGGCATCGAGCAACCCCCATGGCTGCCCACGCCATGGATCTGGGGCGGAGGCAGAAGGACAAGAAGCAGGGCCTAGGGCCCCTGCCCTGGCCCAGCTCACGGTGGAGACGGCTGCACTACCCTGCCCTCCAGGATCCTAGCCCGGCAACGCCGCATCGCCGCATGGCCGCGCTCACCCCGTGACAGATCAGGATCGGCATGCCTCAGTCCGAGCAGGGCACCTGCGCGCGTCGCCTGCCGCCAGCCACAGTGGAGCGCCGCCACCACCGCGGGCACGCCTTGTACATGGAGCCTCAACACCGCCATTGAGCAACCGCACCGCCGCACCCCCTGACCAGCACCCCCCCCCCAGCGACTGCATCGGCCCGCGCCGCCACCGCAGCACGAGGGCAAAGAAGAGGCCTCGCCGCCGCCAGCGCCCTGGGGCTTTGCCCGACATCCATCGGCGCCAGCGAGGGAGGAGGGTGGGGGTGGAGGACGGGGTCAGCGGCGCTTAGCTACCGTTTCGCCCTGCCGCTAGCGGGAGCGGGCAGGACGAAACGTTTTCCGTCCCCGAATAAGATCCGACTCTACTAGAGTATGTGGAGTGTTTACCATAGGTGTTTACACTTGAATCATTTGCATTGCTACTCTTCTTAATTGTTTCATGATCGTGTTGAATAATACGCAAGGGTACTCTATACTTTAATAAAATAATTTTAATAGTAGTGGACAAAACAAAAATTCATTTATTCTTTCTTTTGTGTGATGAGAAATCTACCTAAAGCAAAGAGCTTCAACCCCGGCCGGACATGGAAATGTATGCACACTGCTCCCTCTAACTCTCAAGACTAACCTTAATAGTCACGATGTATATATGCATTGATGTGCTTGGTGGTCCTAAAAACAACTATAATATGAGAAAGGACAGCGCTGAGGATCCTCCGGAGGCTGCAAACCCACCAGCCTCCGGGTCCCTCACCATTGGATCAAACCGATTTGAGCCGTTAGATCAACTTCTGTGTTCAGTTTTGCCTCAAAATCCCACTTTTGCTTCATTGAAACAAAAAAACTCCCGCTTTTGCTTCATTGAAGCAAAAAACGGTTCGGCTAAAATAGAAGGAGAGCTGCGACGACTTTCCAGACTTTGTTTCGTCGCAATAAAAAAAGTCCCGCTTTTGCTTCATTGAAGCAAAAAACGGTTCGGCTAAAATAGAAGGAGAGCTGCGACGACTTTCCAGACTTTGTTTCGTCGCAATAAAAAAAGTCCCGCTTTTGCTTCATTGAAGCAAAAAACGGTTCGGCTAAAATAGAAGGAGAGCTGCGACGACTTTCCAGAGTTTGTTTCGTCGCAACAAAAAAAGTCCCTCTTTTGCTTCATTGAAGCAAAAAACGGTTCATCTAGAAGTAAATAAAAGTAGACCTCGTCGGAGTCCTTGTAGCAACAAAAATGTACTAAATAGCAGAACGACAAAACATTTGTAGCAAAAGATTTATCATAGTGAAAATACTAGTCGTCCGTGCACCACCGGCAGCATCCCAACTCCGGGCCGGCACCGTTACTCGATCGTTGGTAGCATCGTCGTGGGTTGTTGGCTGCATTATCGTTTGTCCTTTGCAGCACCTCCGCCACAAGATGGTAGCAACACAGGTCAGATGTGGTAGCATTGTCGTTGCCCTTAGCGGCAACGTCGACCTTGGCTCGTAGCACCAGCCCTAACCAGTGGTAGCACCACCCAAGGTCCCCAGAAGCACTACTCAACGTTGCTTGCGGCATCGTCTTCACCCATAGAAGCTCCCCCGTCCATCGTCAGAAGAAAGAAAACGAAAACCAAATCCCAGGCAGAGATGCCGCAACACCTCACCACCGCACGGTCGCCGAAGAATTCCGGCGAGGACTCGCCGGCAGCAGCACCGCCACCTCTCCTTGCAACACTGACGCCCCTCCATGCAGTAACACCCTCGCCAACGGTAGCACTAGCGCCCACCTATGGCAGCACCACCGGTAGCACAGCCACCCGACCGGCAGCACCATCACCGCTTGTTGCAGCACCGCCAATCTCCTTGAAACATCTCCCACTGCCGATGGTAGCATCTACGCCATACATTAGTAGCACCTCCGTCCAACAATGGTAGCAGCACCGCTCTTCCTTGGCCACACTGGCGCCTCGTCGCAGCATCTCCCATCGCCAATGAAAGCATCGACGAACTTGACTTGTAGCATCTTCACCCAACAATGGTAGCACTACTGGTCGACGACATCAATGTCCACCGATGGCAGCACCTCTTCCCACCGCTGGAAGCAAACTACGTCCACAGCTGGAAGAGCCACATAGTTATGCTATTGTAGCATCATTGTATCATTTTTTTCTACGATCTCCGGCGAGGTCTTTGCAGCACTGCCGCTTGCTTATTGGAGCACTGGCGTTGACCGATGGTAGCACCCGCGTTCTTCACTGGTAGCACTCGTAGACTCGACATGTAGATTAACCATGCATGATTTGCAGCTCCATCCCATGGTCTTTGCAGCTCCACCCGACAACCTTTGCAGCACAGTTCGTCTGCCTGCCAATGGCGGCACCAACACTTATTCCTTGCAGCACCGACAACCGCTGTTTGTAGCACCGCCCGCCGTTGTTGGTAGCACACGCAGCCACCATTTGTAGCACAGTTCGTCGCCGCCGGTAGCGCATGCGCCATTTGCAGCACCGACGATCGCCATTGGTAGCACTACTAGCAATCATTTGCGGCCCCATGACGCTCGCAAAATGGTGTCATCGTCACAGCAGCCATGGCCAGACCCCATGAAACCGCGCTTGGCATCCCGCAAGAGCACCTGGATGGCTGCCGGTGGGACTGCGATCGTGGTGTTTGGCGGCCCCGCGCGAACCAGGTCGAGGTGGAGGCATGGTGGCCGGAGGTAGCACCCCCAGTCTCGACCAGGTTCCCTCGAGATTGCATCCTCGCGGGCGAGCTGCACGCCGGTGACTGCACCCGCCTCGCGGTTGAGCAGGGCGGAGGAGGTGCCGCAGGGGGCGTGGACCTCCAGGTCGGTGGTGGCCCGCGCAGTGGAGGTCGGCAGCAACTTGCTCGGGGCACACGGCGGCGCGGAGGAGGTCGGCATCGACCCCTCGAGGTTGAGGCCCGGCGGAGGACTTCGAGGTTGGGCCCCCGGTGGCAAGGAGCCATGGCGCACGATAGCGGACTACGTAGGTTGGCGCAGCCATGGCGCGCGGCGACGGGGGTAGCCATGGGTATGCGGCGGCGGCAGCCCATCACCGAGGCCACGGCGGCCGGATTTCTATGCTTTTTTTTTGGAACAGCAGCGCCGGGATTTAGGGATGGAGATTTTCACGCAGGGAAGAAGAAAAGGAAAAGGAAGATGCCAACCGAACAGGTAACGTGGACACGCGGCAAGCGCACGAGCCGGAGGTTGGAAGACGCCGAGCCTCCGCCTGTTTTGAAGCGTTTTCCTATGAGAAACCATACCTTGGCTCGGTAGTCATGAACCGGCTGCCATAGGTCTCTTACTTAGTTCGCGTTTACGTGAGATTTCCGTACGAAAAGTACACATTATAGCGTGCAAGTCACATTATGTAAACAAAAGGGAAATGCAGATATACTGACATGTCATTAGAACAGTCAATTTTGTGTCATTAATTTACTGACAAAGTACTCAGATGTACAGTTGTATGCGTACGTGCTAGCTAGTTTGCTTGGATAATACGATAACGATTTGGTCCGATGCTTAACGTGAAGCGACACTGATCGCTGACGCTACGGAGTACCTCTAAAAATACAGGACTGTCGCGCCTCTTACGGACATTAGGCCAACTAGCTACGGAGTACCACTAAAAAACAGTTCTTACGGAGTAGCTAGCTAGCTCTAACAACCCAATCGATCAAGCTGACGGTACATTTTCCTCTTGCACCTAATTGGTTTAACCGGATCACGTCGCCATTTATAAATCAAGTTACAAAATCCCCTTACGGAATGACGTGTAGCAAATCAAAGCAATTGCAGCCCCTTGAATCACGGGAGGAGATTAGATTTGCACCAACCAACCTCTTCCACCTAATCCCGTAAGTTTCTTTCCGTAGAAACAGTCCGTACGTTCAGCATTTCCGTTTATAAATACCGCCTCCCAAACTTTCCTCTTCATCAAACCGATGTTCCTAAGACCCTTATTAGCCACCCACAACTTGCTCACGTAGCAAAAGAAACTCCAAATACCAAACCTGATTAACTAGAAATCATGGCCAATCTTCTCGCTGTCCTCCTCTCCGCCTGCACAGCCCTCCTGGCTCTCGCCGCGCCATTGCTCGCTGGCGACCCTGAAATGCTCCAGGACTTCTGCGTCGCCGAATACAAGTCCCTCGAAGGCCGTAAGTGTGACGATCTTCTGTGAATACTCGTCTCGCAATGGATACATGTATATATAGATCGTGCATGATCAGAGAATGTTACCGGTGCAGCACTGCGTGTGAACGGTTTCCCGTGCAAGAGGCCGGAGAATGTGATGGCGAACGACTTCTTCTCCGACGTGTTATCCCTCCCAGGCAACACCGGCAATCCGGTCGGTTCTGCGGTGACGGCGGTGAACGTGGACAAGCTCCCAGGACTCAACACCCTAGGCATGTCCATTTCTCGCGTTGACTACGCGCCTTGGGGCGTGAACCCGCCACACACTCACCCTCGAGCCACCGAGATCATCTTCATGGTCGAGGGCTCCCTCACTGTGGGCTTCGTCACCACCGCCGGCAATCTCTTCACCCGGACTGTCTGCAAGGGCGAGCTCTTCGTCTTCCCTCACGGCCTCGTCCACTTCCAGCGGAACAACGGCGGCACACCAGCCATGGCGATCTCGGCGTTCAACAGCCAGCTTCCTGGTATTCAGTCCGTCGCCGTGTCACTGTCAAGGGTGTCGCCGTCGATGCCCACCGATGTGCTGGCCAGGGCGTTCCAGATCAACGCCGGCATGGTGGAGGCCGTCAATTCCAACTCCGCGCCTATGTACTAGGCGTGCATGATGCATGCAGTTGGATGGATCGTACGATCCATGTCTACGTACCGCGCCAAAGAGTCAAATCATCCGCCGTTCCTGGAGCCATTTCGATATGGGCAACTGAAAAAACCCCGTGCGTCGAATCATGTAACAAAAACGGTTCGTATGTATTAATAATTTTTTTGAGAGTATGTAACATTGATCTCCAGAATTTTCTCTAATCTGTCAAAGTCGCAAAATTATGGTGCAAAACATTTCCCCAATGATGCAAAATAATTCCAAATGTAACAACGTACATTTTCTCTGCGCACATAACATTTTATAAAATGCGACATCATTTTACAACATTTCTCTGCAATACGTTCAACATTATTTCCTAACATAAGAACAATATAGAAACATGTATGTAACATTAGTGCAAATCTCTTTGTAGCGTCCGTAAAAACTCATTGTAGCACTTTGTCCATATCGACTAACACGCCAAAAATATGCACAAATGTAGCGAAACGTAACACCACATGTGACATCATATCAGTGACCTTCTTTGTCATCACCATGAAGGAACACCGATAGCTGATTCGAGCTCTCCTCCTATGAATCTGCCACGCCGGAGGTCTATACGAGCTAGATCAAGTGGACCCCTGCCCAATCCAGTCGCACGGTTTGTCTTGTCCAACTATGGCGAAAATTGGGCACCTCGCCATCCATGGCTTCCTTGGTGAGCTCTCCCATGGTGTGTTCGTCGGCGGGTGATGAGCAAAATATTTAGGCAATAACAACATGTTCTCCCCCGGCAGTTCCCACTAAGGGCTCTGAATGTCATAAACAAGATCAAATGGTACTTCAAGCAGGGAGCTGGTCAGCATGTCCACGATGCCAGGAGAACCTATTTCTGGCTGGACTAGTGGACCGGCAAGGGGCCACATCACTCCCTTTTCCCTCGACTCTTTGCTTGTTGTGATAACCAGTTCGCAACGGTAGCGGGGGTGAGAGGCGTGCTAACGCCTAGCACATTCATTTTCGATGAGCCTTTGGTATAACCCAGGTTGTAGAATGGGAAAGTTTGTGCCGGATTTTGGACTTGTCACCACATTCGGAGGGACCAGATGAGGTGGCTTGGGCGCTGGATGCCTCGAGTGTGTATTCCATGAGGTCACAATACTTTTGAAGGTTGCCTTCCGGCGAGCAGCTGATTAAGAGGAATGGACCAAGTGATGGGAGGTGTGCCCTGTGTAGGGAGGACTGTGATCACATCTTCTTCAGATTCCCCTTGGCAAAACTCATGTGGGTGGGAGCTAGGGAGCTCCTATCTTGTTATTGGAATCCGGTAGAGGCTCGGGAGTTCATCGCCATCGTCCATGGTATTTCGGGGTCACTTAGAAAATTAGCTTGTTTTACCTTTGTAGCGCAATGCTGGACGCTTTGGAACATTAGGAACAAACTAGCTATTGAGGCAACCCTGATTGCCAACCCGGCTGATGCCTTTCTGAAAATGTATATCTTCATGCAGAGCTGGAGGGTTCTGGTTAGACGACAAACAGGGTGTTGTTGGACGCGGCTCTAGACGAGGTTATGAGGCTGTACGCGAGGATGCGAGCCTGAGCTCTTCGATCTTCATGGTTATCTAGCTAGCCTTGTTGTTCTCGGTTTTAGTCTTCCTGCACTTCGGCTATAGGGGAGCATTCTTGGGTGTGTTCTATGGGTAGGTATTAGTACTGCTCATGTGTGGCATGTATTTGTACTCTGGTTCTGCCGGTTGGTGGCATTATTAATTTAAAGCTGGATTTAGGTCTTATGTTTAAACTATTTGCGTGTTTTTCATATTGTTGTGTTTTCTAAATCCTTTGAATCAAACAAAACCTCCGAAGGTGAACCTCGAAGTTATTCCGAATAAGAGTAAACCCGCAGCTAGCTTGGCTTGATAAGTACTCGTGCCATTCGTCAATCGACGGGTTTAGAGCATCTCCAATAGACGCGCTAAAACACGCCAGCGGGATAAAAACCGACAGTTTAGTGCTGGCGCCAAAATATATCGCTCCAGCAGACACGCGACGGGCTATTTTTTCCCAGCAGGCTGCATATTTGGCGCACGCGGCACCACGCGCGGTAAAGGAGAAGGAGAGCGCACGAAAGGCAACCGCGATTCCCATTCCCCTCCCATGCTCCTGATTTTGCCCACTCTCGCTCCCGCACATACGATTCACTAGCGATGACAGGCCGCTCCGCTCCTCTCCCGCCGGATTTCGCTGTCGCGGACACCGATAAGTAAATTCCGCCGGCCGCAGCTTCTCTCGCAGTGGCGACGGCGAACTCTAGCGCAATGCTGGTGCGGAACCTGTTCGTCGCGCCAAGATCGGCGACCGGAAGCGTTGCACCGGCGCCAGCAGGACCTCCTCCGATCAAGAAAGCACTAGTAGGGAAAGACTCTTCAGTGGCGCACCAAAAAATTGTATTCTATGGCTCATGGGCAGTGCGCCACTAAAATGGTAATTATGTGGCGCACCAGCCCATGAGCCACAGAAACTATGTTTAGTGGGGCATGAGTATGCGATGCGCCACATAAATAGGTGTGCCACAAAATTACTTATAGGTGCGCGATTTTTGTACTGCCCGTTGTACAAATACATGTTTTATGTAGCAATTATACATATATAATATAAACATCAATTATACAGACACATTACTATATCATCACATCACTTAGAGCCCGAGATACATATAGTGTCAGGTGTCAATTTTTTACACAAGTTTTAATTGATACAAAGTTTACAAATAGACGAGAGTCACTGATACGCGTACAGCACGCGTTCGTTGGGAACCCCAAGAGGAAGGTGTGATGCGTACAACGGCAAGTTTTCCCTCAGAAAGAAACCAAGGTTTATCGAACCAGGAGGAGCCAAGAAGCACGTTGAAGGTTGATGGCGGCGAGATGTAGTGCGGCGCAACACCAGGGATTCCGGCGCCAACGTGGAACCTGCACAACACAACAAAAGTACTTTGCCCCAACGAAACAGATGAGGTTGTCAATCTCACCGGCTTGCTGTAACAAAGGATTAGATGTATAGTGTGGATGATGATTGTTTGCAGAAAACAAGTAGAACAAGTATTGCAATAGATTGTATTCGATGTAAAAGAATGGACCGGGGTCCACAAGTTCACTAGAGGTGTCTCTCCCATAAGATAAATAGCATGTTGGGTGAACAAATTACGACAGGCAATTGACAAATAGAGAGGGCATGACAATGCACATACATGATATGATGAATATTGTGATATTTAATTGGGCATTACGACAAAGTACATAGACCGCTATCCAGCATGCATCTATGCCTAAAAAGTCCACCTTCAGGTTATCATCCGAACCCCTTCCAGTATTAAGTTGCAAAACAACAGTACAATTGCATTAAGTATGGTGCGTAATGTAATCAATAACTACATCCTCGGACATAGCATCAATGTTTTATCCCTAGTGGCAACAAGCACATCCACAACCTTAGAACTTTCTCGTCACATCGTCCCGCATTTAATGGAGGCATGAACCCACTATCGAGCATAAATACTCCCTCTTGGAGTTTAGAGCAAAAACTTGGCCAGAGCCTCTACTAATAACGGAGAGCATGCAAGATCATAAACAACACATAGGTAATAGATTGATAATCAACATAACATAGTATTCTCTATCCATCGGATCCCGACAAACACAACATATAGAATTACGGATAGATGATCTTGATCATGTTAGGCAGCTCACAAGATCCGACAATGAAGCACATGAGGAGAAGACAACCATCTAGCTACCGCTATGGACCCATAGTCCAGGGGTGAACTACTCACTCATCACTCCGGAAGCGACCATGGCGGTGAAGAGTCCTCCAGGAGATGATTCCCCTCTCTGGCAGGGTGCCGGAGGTGATCTCCAGAATCCCCCGAGATGGGATTGGCGGCGGCGGCGTCTCAGTAAGGTTTTCCGTATCGTGGCTCTCGGTACTGGGGGTTTCACGACGAAGGCTTTAAGTAGATGGAAGGGCAACGCGGGGGGGCCACACGAGGGCCCCACACGCCAGGGCCGCGCGGCCATGGGCTGGGCCGCGTCGCCCTGTTGTGTCGGCGCCTCGTGGCCCCACTTCCTTTCCCCCTCGGTCTTCTGGAAGCTTCGTGCAAAAATAGGACCCTGGGCGTTGATTTCGTTCAATTCCGAGAATATTTCCTTTGTAGGATTTCTGAAACCAAAAACAGCAGAAAAACAAGAATCGGCTCTTCGGCATCTCGTTAATAGGTTAGTGCCGGAAAATGCATAAATACGACATATAATGTGTATAAAACATGTAGATATCATCAATAATGTGGCATGGAACATAAGAAATGATCGATACGTCGGAGACGTATCAGCATCCCCTCAGCTTAGTTCTCGCTCGTCCCGAGCAGGTAAACGATAACAAAGATAATTTCTGGAGTGACATGCCATCATAACCTTGATCATACTATTGTAAACATATGTAATGAATGCAGCGATCAAAACAATGGTAATGACATGAGTAAACAAATGAATCATAAAGCAAAGACTTTTCATAAATAGTACTTAAAGACAAGAATCAATAAGTCTTGCATAAGAGTTAAGTCATAAAGCAATAAATCAAAGTAAAGGTATTGAAACAACACAAAGGTAGATTAAGTTTCAGCGGTTGCTTTCAACTTATAACATGTATATCTCATGGATATTTGTCAACATAGAGTAATATAACAAGTGCAATATGCAAGTATGTAGGAATCAATGCACAGTTCACACAAGTATTTGCTTCTTGAGGTGGAGAGAGATAGGTGAACTGACTCAACATAAAAATAAAAGAAAGGTCCTTCGCAGAGGAAAGCATCGATTGCTATATTTGTGCTAGAGCTTTTATTTTGAAAACAAGAAACAATTTTGTCAACGGTAGTAATAAAGCATATGTATCATGTAAATTATATCTTACAAGTTGCAAGCCTCATGCATAGTATACTAATAGTGCCCGCACCCTTGTCCTAATTAGCTTGGACTACCGGGATCATCGCAATACACATGTTTTAACCAAGTGTCACAAAGGGGTACCTCCATGCCGCCCGTACAAAGGTCTAAGGAGAAAGCTCGCATTTTGGATTTCTCGCTTTTGATTATTCTCAACTTAGACATCCATACCGGGACAACATGGACAACAGATAATGGACTCCTCTTTAATGCATAAGCATGTAGCAACAATTAGTGTTCTCATATGAGATTGTGGATATATGTCCAAAACTGAAACTTCCACCATGATTCATGGCTTTAGTTAGCGGCCCAATGTTCTTCTCTAACAATATGCATGCTCTAACCATTAAAGTGGTAGATCTCCCTTACTTCGTACAAGACGGACATGCATAGCAACTCACATGATATTCAACAAAGAGTAGTTGATGGCGTCCCCAGAAGGATGGTTATCGCACAACAAGCAACTTAATAAGAGATAAAGTGCATAAGTACATATTCAATACCGCAATAGTTTTTAAGCTATTTGTCCCGTGAGCTATATATTGCAAAGGTAGAGAATGGAAATTTTAAAGGTAGCACTCAAGCAATTTACTTTGGAATGGCGGAGAAATACCATGTAGTAGGTAGGTATGGTGGACACAAATGGCATAGTGGTTGGCTCAAGAATTTTGGATGCATGAGAAGTATTCCCTCTCGATACAAGGTTTAGGCTAGCAAGGTTATTTGAAACAAACACAAGGATGAACCGGTACAGCAAAACTCACATAAAAGACATATTGTAAACATTATAAGACTCTACACCGTCTTCCTTGTTGTTCAAACTCAATACTAGAAATTATCTAGACTTTAGAGAGACCAAATATGCAAACCAAATTTAGCAAGCTCTAGGTGTTTCTTCATTAATAGGTGCAAAGTATATGATGCAAGAGCTTAAACATGAGCACAACAATTGCCAAGTATCAAATTATTCAAGACATTTTAGAATTACTACATGTAGCATTTCCCAATTCCAACCATATAACAATTTAACGAAGAAGATTCAACCTTCGCCATGAATACTATGAGTAAAGCCTAAGGACATATTTGTCCATATGCAACAATGAGCGTGTCTCTCTCCCACACAATGAATGCTAGGATCTATTTTATTCAAACAAAACAAAAACAAAAACAAACCGACGCTCCAAGCAAAGTACATAAGATGTGATGGAATAAAAATATAGTTTCAGGGAGGAACCTCGATAATGTTGTCGATGAAGAAGAGGATGCCTTGGGCATCCCCAAGCTTAGACGCTTGAGTCTTCTTAAAATATGCAGGGGTGAACCACCGGGGCATCCCCAAGCTTAGAGCTTTCACTCTCCTTGATCATATTGTATCATCCTCCTCTCTTGATCCTTGAAAACTTCCTCCACACCAAACTCGAAACAACTCATTAGAGGGTTAGTGCATAATAAAAATTAACATGTTCAGAGGTGACACAATCATTCTTAAAACTTCTGGACATTGCATAAAGCTACTGGACATTAATGGAACAAATAAATTCATCCATCATAGCAAAAGAGGCAATGCGAAATAAAAGGCAGAATCTGTCAAAACAGAACAGTCCGTAAAGATGGATTTTATTGAGGCACCGGACTTGCTCAAATGAAAATGCCCAAATTGAATGAAAGTTGCGTACATATCTGAGGATCACGCACGTAAATTGGCATATGTTTCTGAGCTACCTACAGAGAGGCAGGTCGAAATTCGTGACAGCAAAGAAATCTGTTACTGCGCAGCAATCCAAATCTAGTATGAACCTTACTATCAAAGCCTTTACTTGGCACAACAATGCACAAAACTAAGATAAGGAGAGGTTGCTACAGTAGTAAACAACTTCCAAGACTCAAATATTAAAAAAAAATACTGTAGTAAAAACATGGGTTGTCTCCCATAAGCGCTTTCTTAACGCCTTTCAGCCTAGGCGCGTAAAGTGTATATCAAGTGTTATCAAGAGACGAAGTATCAACATCATAACTTGTTCTAATAATAGAATCAAAAGGTAACTTCATTCTCTTTCTAGGGAAGTGTTCCATACCTTTCTTGAGAGGAAATTGATATTTAATATTACCTTCCTTCATATCAATGGTAGCACCAACAGTTCGAAGAAAAGGTCTTCCCAATATAATGGGACAAGATGCATTGCATTCAATATCCAAGACAACAAAATCAACGGGGACAAGGTTATTGTTAACGGTAATGCGAACATTATCAACTCTCCCCAAAGGTTTCTTTATAGCATTATCAACAAGATTAACATCCAAATAACAGTTTTTCAATGGTGGCAAGTCAAGCATATTATAAATTTTCTTAGGCATAACGGAAATACTTGCACCAAGATCACATAAAGCATTACAATCAAAGTAATTGACCTTCATCTTAATGATGGGCTCCCAACCATCCTCTAGCTTTCTAGGAATAGAAGTTTCAAGTTTTAGTTTCTCTTCTCTAGCTTTTATGAGAGCATTTGTAATATGTTTTGTGAAAGCCAAGTTTATAGCACTAGCATTAGGACTCTTAGCAAGTTTTTGTAAGAACTTTATAACTTCAGAGATGTGGCAATCATCAAAATCCAAATCATTATAATCTAAAGCAATGGGATCATCATCCCCAATGTTGGAAAAAATTTCAGCAGTTTTATCACAAAGTGCTTTCAAGTAGCTTTAGCAGCTTCGTGCAGCTTTTGCACGCTTTGCACTAGGAGTAGTAACATTGCCAACACCAATTATTTTATCATTGATAGTAGGAGGTGCAGCAACATGTGAATCATTAACATTACTAGTGGTGGTAATAGTCCAAACTTTAGCTACATTATTCTCTTTAGCTAGTTTTTCATTTTCTTCTCTTTCCCACCTAGCATGCAATTCGGCCATCAATCTTATATTCTCATTAATTCTAACTTGGATGGCATTTGCTGTAGTAACAATTTTATTTTCAATATCCTTATTAGGCATAACTTTCGATTTCAAAAGATCAACATCAGAGGCAAGACTATCAACCTTAGAAGCGAGAATATCAATTTTATTGAGCTTTTCCTCAACATATTTGTTAAAAGCAGTTTGTGTACTAATAAATTCTTTAAGCATAGCTTCAAGTCCAGGGGGTGTGTTTCTATTATTGTTGTAAGAATTCCCATAAGAATTACCATAACCGTTACCATTATTATAAGGATATGGCCTATAATTATTACTAGAATTGTTCCGATAAGCATTGTTGTTGAAATTATTATTTTTAATGAAGTTTACATCAACATGTTCTTCTTGGGCAACCAATGAAGCTAACGGAACATTACTAGGATCAACATTAGTCCTATCATTCACAAGCATAGACATAATAACATCAATCTTATCACTCAAGGAAGAGGTTTCTTCGATGCAATTTACCTTCTTACCTTGTGGAGCTCTTTCCGTGTGCCATTCGTAGTAATTAATCATCATATTATCAAGGAGCTTTGTTGCTTCACCAAGAGTGATGGACATAAAGGTACCTCCAGCAGCTGAATCCAATAGGTTCCGCGAAGAAAAGTTCAGTCATGCATAAAAGGTTTGGATGATCATCCAAGTAGTCAGTCCATGGGTTGGGCAATTTTTAACCAAAGATTTCATTCTTTCCCAAGCTTGTGCAACATGCTCATTATCTAATTGTTTAAAATTCATTATGCTACTCCTGAAAGATATAATTTTAGCAGGGGGATAATATCTACCAATAAAAGCATCCTTGCATTTAGTCCATGAATCAATACTATTCTTAGGCAGAGATAGCAACCAATCTTTAGCTCTTCCTCTTAATGAGAAAGGAAACAATTTTAATTTTATAATGTCACCATCTACATCTTTATACTTTTGCATTTCACACAATTCAACAAAATTATTGAGATGGGCAGCAGCATCATCAGAACTAACACCAGAAAATTGCTCTCACATAACAAGATTCAGTAAAGCAGGTTTAATTTCAAAGAATTCTGCTGTAGTAGCAGGTGGAGCAATAGGTGTGCATAAGAAATCATTATTATTTGTGGTTGTGAAGTCACACAACTTAGTATTTTCAGGAGTGGCCATTTTAGCAGTAGTAAATAAAGCAAACTAGATAAAATAAATGCAAGTAACTAATTTTTTTTTGTGTTTTTGATATAGAGTGCAAGACAGTAAATAAAGTAAAGCTAGCAACTAATTTTTTTGTGTTTTGATATAAGTGCAGCAAACAAGTAAGTAAATAAAATAAAGCAAGACAAAAACAAAGTAAAGAGATTGGATTGTGGAGACTCCCTTGCAGCCGTGTCTTGATCTCCCCGCAACGGCGCCAGAAAACAGTCTTGATACGCGTAGAGCACGCGTCCGTTGGGAACCCCAAGAGGAAGGTGTGATGCGTACAACGGCAAGTTTTCCCTCAGAAAGAAACCAAGGTTTATCGAACCAGGAGGAGCCAAGAAGCACGTTGAAGGTTGATGGCGGCGATATGTAGTGCGGCGCAACACCAGGGATTCCGGCGCCAACGTGGAACCTGCACAACACAACCAAAGTACTTTGCCCCAACGAAACAGCTGAGGTTGTCAATCTCACCGGCTTGATGTAACAAAGGATTAGATGTATAGTGTGGATGATGATTGTTTGCAGAAAACAGTAGAACAAGTATTGCAAGAGATTGTATTCGATGTAAAAGAATGGACCGGGGTCCACAGCTCACTAGAGGTGTCTCTCCCATAAGATAAATAGCATGTTGGGTGAACAAATTACAATCGTGCAATTGACAAATAGAGAGGGCATGACAATGCACATACATGATATGATGAATATTGTGAGATTTAATTGGGCATTACGACAAAGTACATAGACCGCTATCCAAGCATGCATCTATGCCTAAAAAGTCCACCTTCAGGTTATCATCCGAACCCCTTCCAAGCATTAAGTTGCAAAACAATGCACAATTGCATTAAGTATGGTGCGTAATGTAATCAATAACTACATCCTCGGACATAGCATCAATGTTTTATCCCTAGTGGCAACAAGCACATCCACAACCTTAGAACTTTCTATCACTGTCCCAGATTTAATGGAGGCATGAACCCACTATCGAGCATAAATACTCCCTCTTGGAGTTAAGAGCAAAAACTTGGCCAGAGCCTCTACTAATAACGGAGAGCATGCAAGACCATAAACAACACATAGGTAATAGATTGATAATCAACATAACATAGTATTCTCTATCCATCGGATCCCGACAAACACAACATATAGAATTACAGATAGATGATCTTGATCATGTTAGGCAGCTCACAAGATCCGACAATGAAGCACATGAGGAGAAGACAACCATCTAGCTACTGCTATGGACCCATAGTCCAGGGGTGAACTACTCACTCATCACTCCGGAGGCGACCATGGCGGTGAAGAGTCCTCCAGAGATGATTCCCCTCTCCGGCAGGGTGCCGGAGGTGATCTCCGTAATCCCCCGAGATGGGATTGGCGGCGGCGGCGTCTTAGTAAGGTTTTCCGTATCGTGGCTCTCGGCATCGGGGGTTTCGCGACGAAGGCTTTAAGTAGGCGGAAGGGCAACGCGGGGGCCACACGAGGGCCCCACACGCCGTGGCCGCGCGGCCGGGGGCCGGGCCGCGCCGCCCTGTTGTGTTGGCGCCTCGTGGCCCCACTTCCTTTCCCCTCGGTCTTCTCGGAAGCTTCGTGCAAAAATAGGACCCCGGGCGTTGATTTCGTCCAATTCCGAGAATATTTCCTTTGTAGGATTTCTGAAACCAAAAACAGCAGTAAAACAACAACCGGCTCTTCGGCATCTCGTTAATAGGTTAGTGCCGGAAAATGCATAAATACGACATATAATGTGTATAAAACATGTAGATATCATCAATAATGTGGCATGGAACATAAGAAATTATCGATACGTCGGAGACGTATCAGTCACTACGAGCATCATCGTGATGAAATTGGTCTTCATTCGGTTCCTCCTCCACTCCCTCCTCTCTCCCGCCAGGCTCGCTTGCACTGCCCCCGAGTGCAGTGACTAAAATGAAAGAAAGACCGAAGTAAGCAAAGAATACCAACTCAAATACGAGCTAAGTAGTATCAACTAGATAGCATGCCTCATATTTTGTTGGTCGAAACAAATATTAACATTCAGGGATGGTGTAAGTGATGCCAGTTAGGATGCATAAGAGATTGATATTTGTGCCATCCCACCAGGCTCACTTGCAACGCCCCCCCGAGTGTAGTGACCAAACATTTTAATCATCGGCACTAAAATGGAAAAAAGACTAAAGTAAACGAAGAATGCTAACTCAACTACGAGCCAAGTAGTATCAACTAAATAGCATGCCTCATACTTTATTGATCGAAACAAATATTGACATTCATGGATAGAGTCAGCGAAGCCAAGTAGGATGCACAAGAGATTGATATTTATGCCATCACACTAGGTTCACCGGCTCCACCTTAGATTGTACGGGTGACCAAACATTCTAATCATCGGAGAACTCCAATACGAGGCAAGTAGTATAAACTAGATAGCATGCCTCATAATTTGTTGATCGAAACAAATATTAATATTCATAGACGGCGTCAGTGAGGCCAGGTAGGATGCACAAGAGATTGATATTTGCGACATCACACCAGGCTCTCTGGTGCCGCCTCCGATTGTAGTGACCAAACATTCTAATCATCAGCACACTCGAAAAAAGACCAAAATAAATGAAGAAAGCCAAAACAAATAAGAGCCAACTAGGATCAACTAAATAAATGCCTCATACATTGTTGGTCAAAATAAATATTAACATTCAGAGGTGGTGAAAGTGAGGCCAAGTCCGATGCACAAGAGATTGATATTTGTGCCATCTTAGCAGCCTCACTTACGCCACCCCAGAGTGTACAGTGACCAAACATTCTAATCAGTGGCACTCTCTCGAAGAAAGACCAAAATAAATGAAGAAGGCCAACTCAAATATGAGCCAAGTAGGATCAACTAAATAAATGCATTATACTTTGTTGGTCAAAACAAATATTAACATTTAGAGATGGGGTCAGTGAGGCCAAGTAGAATGCACAAGAGATTGATATTTATACCATCACACTAGGCTCACTGGCCCCACCTCCAAGTTCAGTGACCAAACATTCTAATCATCGGCAAGTGCAAATAAAACATCAAGAAACACAAAGAAAGGTTTTGGCAGGAATATCTCTCAGTCTTGAGTAGAGGTGCTATTCAAAGCCATCACATAGAAGAAAAGCCACATCATAGTATTTGTTCTTATTTTAATATTTATGCCTCAACATTCGCATCATTTGCAAAAGCAAGCATATATATGTCCATTAAAAGTAATTCAAGCAACATCAGTAGCTTGGGATGGACAGTTGCATCATCTGACCCCACAGCTATGATCAATGCCTATATTTCTCACTCTACATAAGCACTAGCACAAGATTCTAATCCAACATATCTATATCATGTGCACACTCATTGAGGCACCACAGGCTAAATATGATAACTAAAAAGCACATAGGCATTTATGCAAAGCTAGAAAATACATTAAAACAAAGCTATAAGACCATCAATTTAAGCAAGCAAAGCCACCAGAATCATGATATAATCGCACCAATACACATACATGATCAAATTAGTGGACATAGTTACTTTTCCCCACACATTATAAAGATCAGATGATCATTGGATCATCTTGATCTAGCAGCAAACTAATACATGCCACCACCAAAGCAACCAGAATCATGCTCAAGAAATGTGCATATAGCCAACTAATACATCTGACCACGAACTGGACCTAGTTACTTTACCCCACACATTATAAAGATCAGATGATCATTGGATCATCTTGATCCGGCCGCCTATAGCCACCAGAGATATGTATATAAGCTCACAAGCAACAAATAAGAAGGGACACAATTCATGTACAACAACAGAGCAACTAGATCATGTACAACAACAACAGAGCAACGAGAGATATTACCGGTGGAGGCGGCGGTGGGATTCGCATGGAGGAGGGGAGATGGTGGTGGTGCCGTGATGCGGTCGGTGCCGTGGAGGAGGGGAGACGGTGGCGGAGAGGAGGCAAGATGGCGGCGTGGGTGCGGAGGAAGGGAGACGGCAGTGTGGGCGTGGAGGAGGGGAGACGGCGG
>NC_061513.1:26210300-26281510 GCF_022539505.1 Lolium rigidum | reverse complement strand
TGTTGGGGGTTTTCTCAACCATGCATAGTATATTGGATACATAAGTTTCAGCTGCTCCTTTTTCATTAGTCTTGGGCTTGCTACTCTCATCAAACAAATTTTCAGGAACAAGCCAAGCATAGTTATTTTCTAACGCTTCATTCATTGCTAGGAGCTTACATGGTATTGGTGCTTTGATCTCCCCACCATCATTAATATTATTAGTGTACCTTACTCTCTCCATGTCCATCTTTTCAAGAATACTAATAAAATTGGTATAAGAACCAAGCATCTTATATTTAGTAAAGACCTTTCTAGCCTCTCTAGCTATAATACCAAATTCTCTAAGAAGGGTTTCTAAAACAAAATCTTTCTTTTCCCCTTCTTCCATATCACCGAGTGTAAGAAACATGTGTTGGATTATAGGATTGAGATTAACAAATTTAGTTTTCAACATGCGAACTAAAGCAGCAGCAGCAATTTCATAAGTAGGAGCAAGTTCTACCAAGTGTCTCTCTTCAAAATCTTCAACGGTACTAACATGATTGAAAAATTCTTCTATATTATTTCTCCCAACTATAGACCCACGTCCTACCGGTATGTCTTTTACGGTAAAATTAAAAGGAAACATGTTGAAATAAGTAAAGAAAATATAAGTAACTAATTTTTTTGTGTTTTTGATATAGAGTGCAAGACAGTAAATAAAGTAAAGCTAGCAACTAATTTTTTTGTGTTTTGATATAATGCAGCAAACAAAGTAGTAAATAAAATAAAGCAAGACAAAAACAAAGTAAAGAGATTGGAAAGTGGAGACTCCCCTTGCAGCGTGTCTTGATCTCCCCGGCAACGGCGCCAGAAAACAGTCTTGATGCACGTATAATTGACACGTTCGTTGGGAACCCCAAGAGGAAGGTGCGATGCGCACAACAGTAAGTTTTCCCTCAGAAAGAAACCAACGTTTAATCGAACCAGTAGGAGTCAAAAAGCACGTTGAAGGTTGATGGTGGCGGAATGTAATGCGGCGCAACACCAGGGATTCCGGCGCCAACGTGGAACCTGCACAACACAACCAAAGTACTTTGCCCCAACGAAACAGGTGAGGTTGTCAATCTCACCGGCTTGCTCGTAACAAAGGATTAACCGTATTGTGTGGAAGATGATTGTTTGCAGAAAACAAGTAAAACAAGTATTGCAAGAGATTGTATGCGATGTAAAGAATAGGACCGGGGTCCACAGTTCACTAGAGGTGTCTCTCCCATAAGATAAAAGCATGTTGGGTGAACAAATTACAGTCGGGTAATTGACAAATAGAGAGGGCATAACAATGCACATACATGACATGATAAATATAGT
Source organism: Lolium rigidum (assembly GCF_022539505.1). Lineage (NCBI taxonomy): Eukaryota > Viridiplantae > Streptophyta > Magnoliopsida > Poales > Poaceae > Lolium > Lolium rigidum. The sequence goes on along the minus strand of NC_061513.1, from coordinate 26,280,178 downwards.
GAGATTTAATTGGGCATTACGACAAAGTACATAGACCACTATCCAAGCATGCATCTATGCCTAAAAAGTCCACCTTCGAGTTATCGTCCGAACCCCTTCCAGCATTAAGTTGTAAAACAACAGACAATTGCATTAAGTATGGTGCGTAATGTAATCAATAACTACATCCTTAGACATAGCATCAATGTTTTATCCCTAGTGGCAACAAGACATCCATAACCTTAGAACTTTCCGTCACTCGTCCCGCATTTAATGGAGGCATGAACCCACTATCGAGCATAAATACTCCCTCTTGGAGTTAAGAGCAAAAACTTGGCCGGAGCCTCTACTAATAACGGAGAGCATGCAAGATCATAAACAACACATAGGTAATAACTTGATAATTAACATAACATAGTATTCTCTATCCATCGGATCCCGACAAACACAACATATAGCATTACGGATAGATGATCTTGATCATGTTAGGCAGCTCACAAGATCCAACAATGAAGCACAACGAGGAGAAGACAACCATCTAGCTACTGCTATGGACCCATAGTCCAGGGGTGAACTACTCACTCATCACTCCGGAGGCGACCATGGCGGTGAAGAGTCCTCCGGGAGATGAATCCCCTCTCCGGCAAGGTGCCGGAGGAGATCTCCAGAATCCCCCGAGATGGGATTGGCGGCGGCGGCGTCTCAGCAAGGTTTTCCGTATCGTGGCTCTCGGTACTGGGGGTTTCGCGACGGAGGCTATTTGTAGGCGGAAGGGCAGGTAAAGAGGCGACACGAGGGGCCCACACCACAGGCCGGCGCGGCCAGGGCCTGGGCCGCGCCGCCCTGGTGTCTGGCCACCTCGTGGCCCCACTTCGACTCTCCTTCGGTCTTCTGGAAGCTTCGTGGCAAAATAGGACCCCGGGCGTTGATTTCGTCCAATTCCGAGAATATTTCGTTACTAGGATTTCTGAAACCAAAAACAGCGAAAACAAAGAATCGGCTCTTCGGCATCTTTTTAATAGGTTAGTTCCATAAAATGCACGAATATGACATAAAGTGTGCATAAAACATGTAGATATCATCAATAATGTGACATGGAACATAAGAAATTATCGATACGTCGGAGACGTATCAGTGTGCCACATAAATCAACTTTTTTAGTGGCGCACATTCGCTGGTGCGCCACAGAAAATATTTCTGTGGCGCATGGAAAAGTGGTGCGCCACAGAATAGTCTCCCACCTATAGCTAGTTTCCTACTAGTGAAGTAGTCACGAAGCGGTTCGCGGCCGCCACGGCGCCTGTCGCTGCGATGGCACCACAAATGACTCCTCCACCACCACCACCACCACCACAACCGCCACCAGGGCCATATGCACCGGAATCAGGCGCACCCAACATGGGTGATGATATGACAGCAATGTATGACTTGCAATTTTCTACATACATGTTTAGATGAATATTAGTTGTGTAGATGAATAGAATTTGATAGAAATTTTTATGTAGTGTTAATGATGAAACATTCATGTCACATATGAATTCTGGGTCCAATTATTCGCAAGAATATTCATCTCAACATCTTGATAGTGCTACATATGGAGTGGATGCGGATGGTGAGGGTTTGGTCGATGCGCTGGAGGGGGAACGGTCGGCCAACTATACTACCGAAGAAGACGTTTTGCTTTGCAAAACGTGGTGCAAGGTGGGTATGTATTCGGCTACTAGCACTGATCAAACAAAAGATACATACTGGGCAAGGATTGCAGACTTGTACACTAGAAATTGCACTAGGGGATATGAGCACAAGAACAGGTCTCTTCGGTCGCGATGGGCAGTTGTCAACACCGATTGTTCAAAGTGAAGGAGATATGCCCTAGAGGCAATAATAAAGTGGTTATTATTTATATCTTTATGTTTATGATAAATGTTTATATATCATGCTATAATTGTATTAACCGAAACATTAGTACATGTGTGATATGTTGTCAACACCCGGATTTTTAAGTCCAGATGCCTATTATGCCGTACATCGCAATCCCAGGAGTATTGTTGTTGCGAGACATAATAGTTGAATATCATAGAGTCATCATTTATTACAACACATAATCGTCTTACAAAGGTAGATCACATGATCCAATATTACAATAGTAGTTGATCTATCGATCAACGAACATCACAAATAGCGGAAGCGAAGTAGTAGTGGCTATCTAATCCACAGGCCAACGCTTGACGTCAGGAGCGGTCCTAGTTGTCGTAGACGTCCTGCTGTCCATCTTCCTCGTACTGCTGTTCACCTTCATAGTCTGGCCATTTGAATAGCCAGGGACAAAGCCATGAGTACTTTTAAAGTACTCGCAAACTAATACTAGTGTAAGCACTATTTATTCTAGTAAGGGGATACTAAGCTCTAGGTTTCTTTGCATAAAGCCAAGTTTATTTCATAAACATTTAGAAAAGACTCCTCATTTGCTAAACTAACTCAAGTGGGAACATTAGTGTCATTCCCACAACTCTGTTGTGATTCAATTTAAAGTCACCATTCACCTTTCAAATTCAAGTCCCAAGTCATATGTCACATTTTTTAAAATGGTCTGATGACGGAACAGTATGGCCTTTCCAACCGTCCATAACCGTGGACACGGCTATTCGAATAGTTCTACACTCTGCAGAGGTCGTACACTTGTGCCACAATATTTGCAATAATCCGTCAGGGTTAACTGGCCCTGATTTATCACACTCCGTATGCGGACTACCAACCATAACCTTTCACTTACATACTCTAGTATGAGCACCTCTCCCCATGAGCTTGGCCTCCCGGTGAAAACCGCAGTCAACCCGGGAACTGCACAGGGCTTGGGCCGGACATTCACCTCATTCACGTCATATCACATCATTTCTTTTGTTGTAGAGGCAGCCTCCAGCTCTAACCCCGATGACGCTTGTTCAGAGGGAACCCATACTAAAGCACATAAATTTCTAGTTAAGCCCTTACCCATATTGGGTATTGTGGGGGTACCTTCAAATTGGAATGGTATCGCATCCGAACCCAACCATCAGTTTTTTTTGTAAAATTCACCAAGTCATTCACCAGTCATATTCACCTTCAAAATCTTTCAATAGAATGAATCATCATTCCAAGGTTTTTCAAAGTCATTTCATTTCACATGATCCCATCTAGAGTAGTCAATTCTATTTGTTTAGCACTAGCAACTAGTCATGAGGGGTGTTAACTAGTTTGTCTTGCTCTAGGCTAACTTTGATGCTCTTGTTCTACTCTATATCTAAACCAAGTGAATCATGAATCAAAAAGGTAAACTTTGATACACAAAATTTAGAAAAGCTTGTAAAGTAAAAACTTGGGATAGGAGCATTAAGCATAAAGTAAAAATATTGGTGCCTTGCTCTTGTAGAGCTTTGCACAAGGGAACCTTGCAAGAGTGTTAGCTTGCCTTGATTGGTGAGGTGATCAAAGTTTTCCGGCTCTTCCTCCCGGTAGAATACCTCCTCCTCTTGATAGTCTCCGGTACTAGCGTCTAAAAACGAATACGAGGATACAATCACCAAACAATACTTAAGTACTCTTAATTAGCCTTAATGGCTCACTTAAATGGTCTAGCATCACTACTTAACATTTATTCACAAATTATGCTAGGGTTTCTTTAATATTAGGAAAATAATTTCCTCTCATTGAAAATGTGGGTTAGGGTTTCTATTTAGTTTGGGAGAAATAATTTCCTCTCATTGAATTCTTCTTAATATTTAATCTTCTCAAATAACCAGGGATGATCCCATGTTGACCAAGGTCAACACTTCACACTTAGTATTTGAGAAAAGTGATTTAAATGAGATTCATCATCTCATGTGATTTAAATAACTAATGCAATTTAAATACTATGTTGATTTAAATTCTACAAGTGAGCAAGTATGAACCTATGCAGTAGAGGTCATCATATTACTTCATAATATATGAGACCATGATTTAAATGAGATGCTACACCTCATAGATTTAAATTCTAGAATTTGAAATAGTTTAAATGGGCTAGTATTGACTACATAGCCAATATTTTGAATCTAGCCCATGATCATGTACAGAACATATATCATATTTTTACATAGTAAATTAGAGTTTGTTAAATGTGAATTATTGCAATTGGATTCACTTCAAAATTCAAAGTGGTTGATTTTTAAGATTTATTTGAATGCAGAAAAGTATCTGTTTTGTTATTTTATTTATTCAAAAACTACACCACATATGAGGTTGAATCCAGTGGGGTTAGTTAGGGCAATTCATAAGCTTTCCAGAACATTTGGATTTGCTAAATTTGAGTTTGTAGAATTTGAACTATTCAAATTTGAAGTGGGCAGCAGTATTGGATTTGGAATTAAACAGAAATTCGATTTTTGAATTGTTGGGCTTGGCGGGAAAACAGAATGGGCCGAAACGAGGGGGAAAGGACTGGGCTGGCCCAACTAACATGCCACGCACGCAGCGGGCCGCCTGACCGTGGCCCCCACTCGTCAGCGGGCCTTAACAGCGAAGCGGTATCATCTACTGGGAGCCGTAGGATCATAAGACGATCAAACGGCTCACGCTCGTCGTCGTCGACGGCGAGCACACCCTTACTGGCGGCGAGCACCAGGGGTCGGCGGCTTACCGGAGCTCCGGCGAGGGTCGAGGAGGGTCGCGGACGAACGAGGAGTCGACGGCGAGGTCGGTGATGGTCGGGGAGGGCTTGAGGTGGTCGGAATCGCCGTCTTGATCTGGCCACGGGAGCGACGATCTCCGGCTAAATTCCGGCGAGGTAGTGTGTAATCGGAGAGGGGAAGGGGTCGAGGTGATCTAGGAGAAGGAGGGGAGTGAATGGGTGTGAAGAGAGCATCCAGGGAGGCCCTCCTTTTATAGGGGGTCGAGGTGCTGCGGGTGCCCGTGGGAGGTCGTCGACGGCGTGGCGTCTCCGGTGCTCCAAGGGGCAAGCTAGGAGGCGCATCTTGTAGGCGACGTCTAGGCGGTGCTAGCGCGCTTGATGGTGCGTCCAATGATGGTCTGTGGTGAGCTGGCGGCGATGGTGTCCGTGCAGTACCGGCGCGGCAGTACGTTGATCATGGCGACGGTGAGAGAGCGTGCGCGGGCTAGGGAGGGTGTCTAGGAGGTAGCTGGAGTAGCGGTGATCATGCTTGCCAGGTGAGGGAGAGAGAGGGGGTCGAGCGAGTCCAGGCGAGGGCGTGCACTGGCGCGTCCAGGGTGGTGCTGGTGCACGCCTGGGCGTGTACTGGCGCGGTGATCACGACGCATCCCGGGCGTTGTCGTGCATGTTTTGGAAAGGCATCGTGTCTAGCGTGTCCAGTACTTCCTAGTGAGCCTAGCTGACAAGGTTTGAGGGATCAGAGAGAGGGATTGAGGTAGGGTGGCATGGTGGCCGGCATGAGTGCTTGGCATGGAGGACAACTTGATCATTGCTTCACCTTAACCAGAGAAAATGAGTTGGGTTCGATGCAGAGGAAGTACCAAGGTGTGATGATCATCAAACTAAAGTGGTGGAGGCTAAAAACCAAGTGTGTAAAAGGGTGTATGTCCAAATCCAATTGTTGCCTGCAAGGTGTTCGATGATATGGCCGCATGAAGAAAATTTTGGAAATTTTCAATTCTTTTTGGTGTATCTCATTTATATAATTTATGTGATTGCATGGTGGTGGTGGTGTTCATTTTGGTGGTGGTTTGTGAGATTTCCAAAATGGGGTTGATCTTCACATTAATTCAAAGTCCTGTTTTGTCAAATCTATACCGGTCAACCTGGTCAACATTAGCACTAATGGTCAACATGAAAGTTGTTCACCATCACTTGGTCTTGGATGACATGGCATTGGTTGACTAAGTTTGGTTGAGGAAACAGAATATAAATGGGTGCAAAGTGGGGAAGAAAATAAAATGGGGACATATGACCATTATCACATGTATGTGAGTTTTGAATTTTCCTTTGATTTGATTCTTGTTTCTTTGATGCAATTGTGTTTATTTATCATATATAAGAGTTTTACAAGCAAGGGATCAAGCAATGGTGGCCTTGGTTGAGGATTTGCAATTTTGGCTAAGTGTATGTGAGGGAATTTTGGGGATTTTCTCACTAGGTGATTTCTCTCCATTTGATTTGACTTTGGTTGACTCTAATGGGATTCTTATGGGTTTAGAAACCTTTTAAGATCATTGAAACCATTTCAAATGGTCTTGATCAAAGATTTGCAAAAATGGCCAAAACACATAAGAGGTGATGTGTCAATTTTTATTAAACTTGTAAATTGTTGATCTTGCTTTACTACAACATGGGTTAGGGTCAATTTAGTGTTATAATAGGTTGAGAGATGGTTTCACCACATTTGGTCAAGGTTTAAAGTCATAGGGCAAGAATTGGGTATTATTGCTATGTGTCACATATGCCTCTATGCATATGTTGCATTTGATTTTAGATTTGACTTGGCTTGACCCAATTGGTGTGGTTGAGTTTTGAAATGGTATATAGGAGTGATCCCTCCATTCAAAACATGTATTAGGGTCAAGATTCTTAAAATCACAATTTTCTATTTTGCTCTCATATGCCTCTATGGCATTTTTAGTTCCTTTTTAATTTTCTTGGAAACCACTTGAAATTGGTTTGATAGGTACTAGGTATGGTGTATGAAGGTTTTCCAAATCTCTAAGCAAAGTAGAAAAGCTTAGGGTAAGGTTTTATAAATATATCCATAGGCATATATGCCTCTTTCTTATTTAATTTCCTTTTATTTTATTTTAGCTAGGGTGGTGAAAAGAGGGGTGAGGTTTAGGGTTTTAAGATCACTTCACATACTAATAACAAGCAATCATGACAATAGCACAAGAATTAAGCAAGATCACTAGGTATCAAACTTAATTTAATAAAAGTTTTTGTTAGTTCCAAATTTTGGAACTAGTGAAATTCATTTGTTTTATTTTGAAATTCTTGGGATGTTACAAACCCTTCCCCCTTAAACAAATCTCGTCCCGAGATTTTAAGAAAAGTTAGGTTCCTAAGAGAGATTGTGCATTTGATTAACAGGAAGACATACTTGGCAGGGTCTGTGGTGCTTCCTGAGCTTCAGTGGCAGTCATGTGGTAGAGGCGGCCGTTGTTGTTGTTCTGGTTCCTTCTACCGGCAAAACGGCGCTGTTGCTGGGCAGGTGCAGCAGTGTTGGCGGCGATCTTGGCAAGCTTCTTGGGGCACTCATTGGAGTAGTGGCCCACAACTCCACATTCATAGCAGTTGATTGTGGACTTGTCCTTGGGGTTGACGGGAACAGTGTTGCTTCCAGTCCTCGGGCCAGTGTTGGTGTTGTTGTTGTTCCCGTTGTTGCTGTTGCTGTTGCTGTTGGGGTTGTTGTTGTTGTTGTGGTTGTTGTTGTTGTTGTTGTTGTTGTTGTTGTTGTTGCCTCCGGGCTTCGGGGGTCCTCCGTTGTTGTTGTTGTTGTAGGGGCGATAACTCTGAGCAGGGGGCTTGTTGTATCTTGGGGTGAATCCTCCAGAGGAGTTATTGCGGTACTTCTGGGTGTGGTGGGGTCCATTCTGGTTCATCATTCTTCTCTTGCGGTTCTCGTTGGCTTGATGCAGCTTTCCTTCCATCTGTATGGCTGAGTCTACAAGGGCTTCGAGGTCAGCGAACGGAATATTCACTAACACAGTTTGCATCTCGTCATGCAGTTCGTTCAGAAATCTTTCCTTCCTCTTCTCGTTGGTGTCGGTTTCATCCGGGGCGTACCTTGACAGAGTGAGAAACCTGTCGCGGTATTCCACCACGGACATCCTTCCTTGTTTGAGTTCACGGAACTCGTCTCTCATTTTCTTGATCAGTCCTTGGGGCACATGGTATTTGCTAAACTTCAGCTTGAAGTCTTCCCATGTCATCATCTGTCCCGCATTCATTGCGCGGGCGCTTGTCCACCAGGCTCTGGCAGGTCCTGAAAGGTAGTGGGTGGCGAACAGTACTTTTTCTGCGGCTTCAACTCCCGCAACTTCGAGGTTATTCTCCATGGTCTGGAGCCAGTCATCAGCATCAAGGGGCTCTTCAGTCTTGTTGAACATCGGTGGGTTGGTGTTCTGAAAATTCTTCAACTTTGACCCAGGGTGATCATGGTTTCCGTGGCCTTGATTGTTCTGAGCTATCTGTTGCAGTGCGGCAAGGTTTGCTTGGCGTTCAGCTCTCTCGACTTCTCGGTCTGCCATCATTGTCTGCAGCAGTTGCATCATGGCATCCTGGGTGGTGTTGCGGGTTGGTGGGGCCATCTGAACATTGAGGTAGATGATAAGGTAAGAGGGAAATTTCTATGGTTTGTTTTGTTAAAGTTTAAAAAGTTCATAACTTGAAAATTTGAGTAGTGTTGCGGGGGTAAAAACCAACAACACTTTTTCATTCATTCCAAACATCACATATTACAAAGCTAACACACCGTTGGTTTGAAGAACCATTCATCGCTCTACGATACAAGGGGATCCCGATACAACTCACACCTACTTAAGTGCTTGGGTGATACTACTCTTCGTGGTGGAATTCTGCGTCTTCACGGGTAATGTGCTTGGCGAGAGGCGAGGGCGTTGTCCAAATCCCCGAGGGTTTTGTACTCGCTCGAAGTCCCGAGGTGCTTCATAGGGGTTCATCTTTGGTTGTGGTGGGGGCATGGTCATCGGTCTTCCCATGGAGTCATGTCTTGGGTAGTAGATGAAGCGAGTGTTCTTGATCTTGGCCTCATTTTGTCCACACAGACGGGAAATTGCTTCTTGCATAGCTTTGTCTAGTCCTTCCTTCCAAGTGTTTCCCGTTACGTGAAAACCGGATGGTTTCCCATACCGGGGCATCAAGCTTCCTTCGTAGATCAGTAGAAACGTCCCACCGAGGTGGTTCTCCTAACTGAGCTTTGAGGGGTATTCCGAAAAATTCGGGATACGGGTGTCCTAGATAGTCCACTAGTTGCTTCAACTCCTTTTCGAACTTTAGTTCTCCTCCGCGACCAAGCTGATAGAACTCCCATTGGTACTCCATCTGTGAGAAATGAGGATGAGTAAGTTAATGAAGTGATCAAGTGTGCAAAGTTTTATGTACAATTACAAAGAAAAGTAGAGCATGGATTTCTTCTTTTGAAAAGATCTTAAGATAAGGGTGAGAATAAGTTTTCGGAAATATTCACTTTCTTTGTTTTGAAACTAAGTTTTTAGGACGTCCATTCTAACTAGGGTCTCCTAAGGTCAAACAATGGCTCTGATACCAACTTGTCAACACCCGGATTTTTAAGTCCAGATGCCTATTATGCCGTACATCGCAATCCCAGGAGTATTGTTGTTGCGAGACATAATAGTTGAATATCATAGAGTCATCATTTATTACAACACATAATCGTCTTACAAAGGTAGATCACATGATCCAATATTACAATAGTAGTTGATCTATCGATCAACGAACATCACAAATAGCGGAAGCGAAGTAGTAGTGGCTATCTAATCCACAGGCCAACGCTTGACGTCGGGAGCGGTCCTAGTTGTCGTAGACGTCCCGCTGTCCATCTTCCTCGTACTGCTTGTTCACCTTCATAGTCTGGCCATTTGAATAGCCAGGGACAAAGCCATGAGTACTTTTAAAGTACTCGCAAACTAATACTAGTGTAAGCACTATTTATTCTAGTAAGGGGATACTAAGCTCTAGGTTTCTTTGCATAAAGCCAAGTTTATTTCATAAACATTTAGAAAAGACTCCTCATTTGCTAAACTAACTCAAGTGGGAACATTAGTGTCATTCCCACAACTCTGTTGTGATTCAATTTAAAGTCACCATTTACCTTTCAAATTCAAGTCCCAAGTCATATGTCACATTTTTGAAAATGGTCTGATGACGGAACAGTATGGCCTTTCCAACCGTCCATAACCGTGGACACGGCTATTCGAATAGTTCTACACTCGCGGAGGTCGTACACTTGTGCCACAATATTTGCAATAATCCGTCGGGGTTAATCGGCCCTGATTTATCACACTCCGTATGCGGACTACCAACCATAACCTTTCACTTACATACTCTAGTATGAGCACCTCTCCCCATGAGCTTGGCCTCCCGGTGAAAACCGCAGTCAACCCGGGAACTGCACAGGGCTTGGGCCGGACATTCACCTCATTCACGTCATATCACATCATTTCTTTTGTTGTAGAGGCAGCCTCCAGCCTAACCCCGATGACGCTTGTTCAGAGGGAACCCATACTAAAGCACATAAATTTCTAGTTAAGCCCTTACCCATATTGGGTATTGTGGGGGTACCTTCAAATTGGAATGGTATCGCATCCGAACCCAACCATCAGTTTTTTTGTAAAATTCACCAAGTCATTCACCAGTCATATTCACCTTCAAAATCTTTCAATAGAATGAATCATCATTCCAAGGTTTTTCAAAGTCATTTCATTTCACATGATCCCATCTAGAGTAGTCAATTCTATTTGTTTAGCACTAGCAACTAGTCATGAGGGGTGTTAACTAGTTTGTCTTGCTCTAGGCTAACTTTGATGCTCTTGTTCTACTCTATATCTAAACCAAGTGAATCATGAATCAAAAAGGTAAACTTTGATACACAAAATTTAGAAAAGCTTGTAAAGTAAAAACTTGGGATAGGAGCATTAAGCATAAAGTAAAAATATTGGTGCCTTGCTCTTGTAGAGCTTTGCACAAGGGAACCTTGCAAGAGTGTTAGCTTGCCTTGATTGGTGAGGTGATCAAAGTTTTCTGGCTCTTCCTCCTGGTAGAATACCTCCTCCTCTTGATAGTCTCCGGTACTAGCGTCTAAAAACGAATACGAGGATACAATCACCAAACAATACTTAAGTACTCTTAATTAGCCTTAATGGCTCACTCAAATGGTCTAGCATCACTACTTAACATTTATTCACAAATTATGCTAGGGTTTCTTTAATATTAGGAAAATAATTTCCTCTCATTGAAAATGTGGGTTAGGGTTTCTATTTAGTTTGGGAGAAATAATTTCCTCTCATTGAATTCTTCTTAATATTTAATCTTCTCAAATAACCAGGGATGATCCCATGTTGACCAAGGTCAACACTTCACACTTAGTATTTGAGAAAAGTGATTTAAATGAGATTCATCATCTCATGTGATTTAAATAACTAATGCAATTTAAATACTATGTTGATTTAAATTCTACAAGTGAGCAAGTATGAACCTATGCAGTAGAGGTCATCATATTACTTCATAATATATGAGACCATGATTTAAATGAGATGCTACACCTCATAGATTTAAATTCTAGAATTTGAAATAGTTTAAATGGGCTAGTATTGACTACATAGCCAATATTTTGAATCTAGCCCATGATCATGTACAGAACATATATCATATTTTTACATAGTAAATTAGAGTTTGTTAAATGTGAATTATTGCAATTGGATTCACTTCAAAATTCAAAGTGGTTGATTTTTAAGATTTATTTGAATGCAGAAAAGTATCTGTTTTGTTATTTTATTTATTCAAAAACTACACCACATATGAGGTTGAATCCAGTGGGGTTAGTTAGGGCAATTCATAAGCTTTCCAGAACATTTGGATTTGCTAAATTTGAGTTTGTAGAATTTGAACTATTCAAATTTGAAGTGGGCAGCAGTATTGGATTTGGAATTAAACAGAAATTCGATTTTTGAATTGTTGGGCTTGGCGGGAAAACCGAATGGGCCGAAACGAGGGGGAAAGGACTGGGCTGGCCCAACTAACATGCCACGCACGCAGCGGGCCGCCTGACCGTGGCCCCCACTCGTCAGCGGGCCTTAACAGCGAAGCGGTATCATCTACTGGGAGCCGTAGGATCATAAGACGATCAAACGGCTCACGCTCGTCGTCGTCGACGGCGAGCACACCCTTACTGGCGGCGAGCACCAGGGGGTCGGCGGCTTACCAGAGCTCCGGCGAGGGTCGAGGAGGGTCGCAGACGAACGAGGAGTCGACGGCGAGGTCAGTGATGGTCGGGGGAGGGCTTGAGGTGGTCGGAATCGCCGTCTTGATCTGGCCACGGGAGCGACGATCTCCGGCTAAATTCCGGCGAGGTAGTGTGTAATCGGAGAGGGGAAGGGGTCGAGGTGATCTAGGAGAAGGAGGGGAGTGAATGGGTGTGAAGAGAGCATCCAGGGAGGCCCTCCTTTTATAGGGGGTCGAGGTGCCGCGGGTGCCCGTGGGAGGTCGTCGACGGCGTGGCGTCTCCGGTGCTCCAAGGGGCAAGCTAGGAGGCGCATCTTGTAGGCGACGTCTAGGCGGTGCTAGCGCGCTTGATGGTGCGTCCAATGATGGTCTGTGGTGAGCTGGCGGCGATGGTGTCCGTGCAGTACCAGCGCGGCAGTACGTTGATCATGGCGACGGTGAGAGAGCGTGCGTGGGCTAGGGAGGGTGTCTAGGAGGTAGCTGGAGTAGCGGTGATCATGCTTGCCAGGTGAGGGAGAGAGAGGGGGTCGAGCGAGTCCAGGCGAGGGCGTGCACTGGCCTGTCCAGGGTGGTGCTGGTGCACGCCTGGGCGTGTACTGGCGCGGTGATCACGACGCATCCCGGGCGTTGTCGTGCATGTTTTGGAAAGGCATCGTGTCTAGCGTGTCCAGTACTTCCTAGTGAGCCTAGCTGACAAGGTTTGAGGGATCAGAGAGAGGGATTGAGGTAGGGTGGCATGGTGGCCGGCATGAGTGCTTGGCATGGAGGACAACTTGATCATTGCTTCACCTTAACCAGAGAAAATGAGTTGGGTTCGATGCAGAGGAAGTACCAAGGTGTGATGATCATCAAACTAAAGTGGTGGAGGCTAAAAACCAGTGTGTAAAAGGGTGTATGTCCAAATCCAATTGTTGCCTGCAAGGTGTTCGATGATATGGCCGCATGAAGAAAATTTTGGAAATTTTCAATTCTTTTTGGTGTATCTCATTTATATAATTTATGTGATTGCATGGTGGTGGTGGTGTTCATTTTGGTGGTGGTTTGTGAGATTTCCAAAATGGGGTTGATCTTCACATTAATTCAAAGTCCTGTTTTGTCAAATCTATACTGGTCAACCTGGTCAACATTAGCACTAATGGTCAACATGAAAGTTGTTCACCATCACTTGGTCTTGGATGACATGGCATTGGTTGACTAAGTTTGGTTGAGGAAACAGAAGATAAATGGGTGCAAAGTGGGGAAGAAAATAAAATGGGGACATATGACCATTATCACATGTATGTGAGTTTTGAATTTTCCTTTGATTTGATTCTTGTTTCTTTGATGCAATTGTGTTTATTTATCATATATAAGAGTTTTACAAGCAAGGGATCAAGCAATGGTGGCCTTGGTTGAGGATTTGCAATTTTGGCTAAGTGTATGTGAGGGAATTTTGGGGATTTTCTCACTAGGTGATTTCTCTCCATTTGATTTGACTTTGGTTGACTCTAATGGGATTCTTATGGGTTTAGAAACCTTTTAAGATCATTGAAACCATTTCAAATGGTCTTGATCAAAGATTTTCAAAAATGGCCAAAACACATAAGAGGTGATGTGTCAATTTTTATTAAACTTGTAAATTGTTGATCTTGCTTTACTACAACATGGGTTAGGGTCAATTTAGTGTTATAATAGGTTGAGAGATGGTTTCACCACATTTGGTCAAGGTTTAAAGTCATAGGGCAAGAATTGGGTATTATTGCTATGTGTCACATATGCCTCTATGCATATGTTGCATTTGATTTTAGATTTGACTTGGCTTGACCCAATTGGTGTGGTTGAGTTTTGAAATGGTATATAGGAGTGATCCCTCCATTCAAAACATGTATTAGGGTCAAGATTCTTAAAATCACAATTTTCTATTTTGCTCTCATATGCCTCTATGGCATTTTTAGTTCCTTTTTAATTTTCTTGGAAACCACTTGAAATTGGTTTGATAGGTACTAGGTATGGTGTATGAAGGTTTTCCAAATCTCTAAGCAAAGTAGAAAAGCTTAGGGTAAGGTTTTATAAATATATCCATAGGCATATATGCCTCTTTCTTATTTAATTTCCTTTTATTTTATTTTAGCTAGGGTGGTGAAAAGAGGGGTGAGGTTTAGGGTTTTAAGATCACTTCACATACTAATAACAAGCAATCATGACAATAGCACAAGAATTAAGCAAGATCACTAGGTATCAAACTTAATTTAATAAAAGTTTTTGTTAGTTCCAAATTTTGGAACTAGTGAAATTCATTTGTTTTATTTTGAAATTCTTGGGATGTTACATATGTAGACAACAAGAAGTCCCTAGTATGCCTCTTAAACTAGCTTGTTGATTAATGGATGATTAGTTTCATAATCATGAACATTGGATGTTATTAATAACAAGGTTATATCATTATATGAATGATGTAATGGACACACCCAATTAAGCGTAGCATAAGATCTCGTCATTAAGTTATTTGCTATAAGCTTTCGATACATGGTTACCTAGTCCTTATGACCATGAGATCATGTAAATCACTTATACCGGAAAGGTACTTTGATTACATCAAACGCCACCGCGTAAATGGGTGGTTATAAAGGTGGGATTAAGTATCCGGAAAGTATGAGTTGAGGCATATGGATCAACAAGTGGGATTTGTCCATCCCGATGACGGATAGATATACTCTGTGCCCTCTCGGTGGAATGTCGTCTAATGTCTTGCAAGCATATGAATAAGTTCATAAGAGACCACATACCACGGTACGAGTAAAGAGTACTTGTCGAAGACGAGGTTGAACAAGGTATAGAGTGATACCGAAGATCAAACCTCGGACAAGTAAAATATCGCGTGACAAAGGGAATTGGTATCGTATGTGAATGGTTCATTCGATCACTAAAGTCATCGTTGAATATGTGGGAGTCATTATGGATCTCCAGATCCCGCTATTGGTTATTGGTCGGAGTGAGTACTCAACCATGTCCACATAGTTCACGAACCGTAGGGTGACACACTTAAAGTTGGATGTTGAAATGGTAGAACTTGAATATGGAATGGAGTTCGAATATTTGTTCGGAGTCCCGGATGAGATCCCGGACATCACGAGGAGTTCCGGAATGGTCCGGAGAATAAGATTCATATATAGGAAGTCATATTCCAAGTTTGGAAATGATCCGGTGCATTTATGGCAGGTTCTAGAAGGTTCTAGAAAAGTCCGAAGAAACGCACTATGGAAGGTGGAGTCCCGGAAGGACTCCACAAGCTTGGCCAGCCAAACCCTAAAGGAGGAGTCCCAGTGGGCTCCACCTAGAGGTGGCCGGCCACCCCACCTAAGGAAAAGGTGGGAGTCCCACCTTGGGTAGGACTCCCTCCTTGAGTAGGTTTCCCACCTTTGGGAAGTTTTGGTGTTGGGGTCTTATTCGAAGACTTGGACTACAACTCTTGGGGATTCCACCTATATAATGAGGGGCATAGGAGAGGGGGCTGACCACCACAAGCCCATAGCTTGGCCGCACCCCTAGGTGGCCGGCCACCCCCTCTCCCAAACCCTAGCCGCCCCTCTCTCCTCCTCTTCTCCCGCACGCTTAGCGAAGCTCCGCCGGAGATCTCCACCGCCACCGCCACCACGCCGTCGTGCTGCCGGATTCAAGGAGGAGCTACTACTTCCGCTGCCCGCTGGAACGGGGAGAAGGACGTCGTCTTCATCAACAACCGAACGTGTGACCGAGTACGGAGGTGCTGCCCGTTCGTGGCGCCTGAAGCGATCGTGATCAAGATCTTCTACGCGCTTTTGCAAGCGGCAAGTGAACGTCTACCGCAGCAACAAGAGCCTCATCTTGTAGGCTTTGGAATCTCTTCAAGGGTGAGACTCGATACCCCCTCGTTGCTACCATCTTCTAGATTGCATCTTGGCTTGGATTGCGTGTTCGCGGTAGGAAAATTTTTGTTTTCTATGCAACGTTATCCAACAGTGGTATCCGAGCCGTGTCTATGCATAGATGGTTGCACGAGTAGAACACAATGTTTTTGTGGGCGTTGATGCTCTTGTTATCTTTAGTTTGAGTACTTTGCATCTTTGTGGCATAGTAGGATGAAGCGGCTCGGACTAACTTTACATGACCGCGTTCATGAGACTTGTTCCTCGTTCGACATGCAACTTGTATTGCATAAGAGGCTTTGCGGGTGTCTCGTCTCTCCTACTATAGTGAAGATTCAATTTACTCTTCTATTGACAACATTAGTATCAACGTTGTGGTCCATGTTCGTAGGTAGATTAGATCTCTCTCGAAAACCCTAAACCACGTAAAATATGCAAACCAAATTAGAGACGTCTAACTTGTTTTTGCAGGGTTTGGTGATGTGATATGGCCATAATGTGATGATGAATATGTATGAGATGATCATTATTGTATTGTGGCAACCGGCAGGAGCCTTATGGTTGTCTTTAATTTTCATGTTGAGTAGTATTTCAAAGTAGTTGTAATAGTTGCTACATGAGGTGAACAACCATGAAGACGGCGCCATGAACCTTGACGCTACGCCGACGATGATGGAGATCATGCCCGTTGATGATGGAGATCATGTTCGTGCTTTAGAGATGAAGATCGAAGGCGCAAAGCCAAAAGGGCCATATCATATCACATATGAATTGCATGTGATGTTAATCCTTTATGCATCTTATTTTGCTTAGACGCGACGGTAGCATTATAAGATGATCCCTCACATTAATATCAAGATAATAAAGTGTTCTCCCCTCGTATGCACCGTTGTAACAGTTCGTCGTTTCAAAGCATCTCGTGATGATCGGATGTGATAGATTCAACGATTCATATACAACGGGTGTAAGCCATGTTGCACACGCAGAATACTTGGGTTTGCTTGACGAGCCTAGCATGTACAGACATGGCCTCGGGAAAACGGAAACCGAAAGGTTGAACACGAGTCATATGGATGATATGATCAACATGTTGATGTTCACCATTGAAGCTACATCATCTCACGTGATGATCGGTTTTTGGTGTAGTGAATTTGGATCGTGTACCACTTAACAACTATGAGGGATGTTGTATTAAGTGGGAGTTCATTAGTAATTAGATTAAAACATGAACTAATTATCATAAACATAGTCTGGGTAGTATTTTGAATTAATTTTGTAGTATTGGCATCCGTTTACTACTATGCGCTAGTCTTATAATTGAGATAGAAATACTGTTAAAATCTGACTAGAAACTTTACGGATTGGTACCGTATTGTTAATGAATCAAGAAATGATTAAGTCCTATTGCAAACTTTTAGTGAAACTCACTTTGTTGATTCAGAGAGCTATGGTTTCAATTAGTACCTAAAGTTATCTTGTCTCCGTGAAACTTGAAGTTCAAATCTGTTTGAATATTAAGGAGCTGAAAATTTAGTTTTCAGAAATAATCAAGGTACGAGATATATGTGATATCTAAGACCTTATTGCAAGATGATAGAATATAAATTTGGTGAGACTACATAAACTCATAAGTTTTATGGGAATGTACGAAGGTTGAAGACGCAAGGCGTCCCAATCCTCCAACTATTGGGGCACTAACGATATTCGCATATCCATGAAGTGACCATCCTTAATATGCACCGTTGCTAAGACTCGTAGTTTCGAAACATCACGTGATGATCGGGTGTGATAGATTCTACGTGTGCATACAACGGGTGCAAGCTAGATTTGCACATGCAAATACCAAGGTTAAAACTTTACGAGCCTAGCATGTACAGACATGGTCTCGGAAAGTCGTCATGATATGATGGATAAAATTATGAGTGAAATTGTTCATCATATTACAAGGTTACTAATAGTGAAATCCGGAACACTTGTCATATGATGATCAACTTCAAAATAAGAACCTCAAGGTTATTGGTATCAGACCAACAAACCTAGAAGTTATTAATGTTGAAGTGTTTTTCCGAATAATGAGAAAAGCTAAAAGAGAAACTGCAAAAGATATTTTGGCGTGAAAGAAAGAAAAGACTAGAAAGTCTAGCTCGGGTGTATATAAATGATATACATGTTATGATTGTATTCCTAGTTAGGTCACACTATGAAATTCTTGGGTATTAGTACTATATTGGTTGGTATGAAGTGTCATACAAAAACAACGCAATACAAGAATTCAATGGCCTAAGTGATCGACAAGGAATATGATAGGAATGCACGCTCGGAACAAAAATAAAGTGTTATTATGTTCATCGTTGGCATTCTATCTAGCCCTTAGAATTTATAATAAAGAACTTAATAATTGTTATTTTGCTCTGGTCAAATGAATACAATGAGTTGTTTAAATTATGACATTACTCCATATACGATGGATAAGTTATTATAAATCTTAATGGTGAAACACACATACATAACACTGACGCTAAAATGCCATAAGGCAAATGATTTGAATTCCACTTATTTGTGGAACCGCCATTTAGGTCATGTTGGAAAGGAACGCATGAAGAAACTCCATGCAAATGGATTTTTGGAGTCACTTGATTTTTGAATCATTTGACGCTTGCAAATCTTTTCTAAAGAGAATGATTAAAATACCGTTCATAGGCCAAAAGTTGAACGGGCAACTAACTTAGTGGAAAAATACATGATGATGTATGTGGTTCACTGGGCATAGTTGTGTGCGGGAGATTCTTCTACTTCATGAAAACTTTCAACAATGAATTGAGTATATATATGTGGATATATTCAATAAGGAAGAAGTTTGAAACATTTGAATGGATTTAAATAAGTTTCAGCATGAAGTGGAAATCATCGTAATAGAAAAGTCAAATATCTATGATTTGATCATGGTAGAAATATTTGAATTACGAGTTTTAGCGAACATCTAAGAGAGTTATGAAATTGTTCTACAACTCACATTTCTTGGAGTATCATAATGATGATATAGTATCCGAGATATGTATCCAAACCTTGTTGGATTAATGATGAGATAAAATATTATGACGCCATTATATTTTTGTGGATTATGCTTTAGTGACTACCGCTTTTACACTGAATAGAGCATCATCGTGATCCGTTGAAATGACACCATACGAGTTGTGGTATGGGTATAAACCCTAATAGTCTTTCTTTAAATTTTGGTCTAAGAGTTTACAACCAAAATCGGATGAATGTCTTTGTTGGTTATCCCAGAGATTTAATTGGGAATTCTTCCCACGAGACAAAGACAAAAGTGTTTGTCAATGTTTCTTATTTCCGAGAAATTGTTTCTAGTGAAGTATTTGAGTGGGAGGACAATATAATTTGATAAGGTTTATGAACCCGAGCATAATGATCGTAGTAGCGCAAGCATCGGAATTTGTTTCGGAAGCGGCCACGACGATCATGGCACCCATGACTACAAAGTGTTTTAGCCATGAAGATCGAAGTACATATTGAACCTTGTAGGTATGGTTTACTTTGTAATCAAATAAATGATTTGTGAACAAAGGATTGATTTTGAATAATGATAAACCAACTACAAAACAAAGAAGTTATGATGGGCCCTGACTCCGTTAAAATGGCCATGCGCCATGAAATCCAAGATAGATGAATACTTTATGAAAGTAAATGGATCTATGAAATTGATAGACTTGGATGAAATATCCTTGAAGAAAGCTTGAATTATCGAAAAATTGTTTACGACAAAGTTCAAAGAATTGAATACGATAAGATTAGATCTTTCGTAGCAATGCTTATAGTCTATGTGGATTATTCTAGTAATCACTACATATTTCTTTTATGAGATATGCTAGTAGGATGGCAAAATACACTACTTAACAGAAGTATGTATACAAGATACAACCAAGAGTTTTGCTGGTCCGTGGAATACTAGATAGGTATACAAGCTTCAATTGGATGAAGTAAGTATCACGGAGTTGGAATCTTCACCAGATGAAATAGTCAAAGAGTTTTTTATTTCATCGGAGACGATGAAGAGGCTTGCATTTGCAAGAAATTAAGTGGGAGCGCTAAGACACATTTATAATACTTTATGTAGGTGACATATAGTTGGTTATAAATGATGTAATTATATACTTGATTAAAAAGGTTTCATTGAGAATTAACTTCAATGAAAGGATATGGATCGAAACAAATTTAGTGTCAAGATCTATGAAGATAGATTGAAACACATAAATAAGTTTAAGTCAAAGTACATATGACGGATATTGAAATAGTTCAATATAGAAAAATTAAGAAAATGTTCTTGTCATGTGAAGGTTTAACAAGACTTGAGTGTATCTGACACTCAATGAGTAAAAACACATGAGTGATTATAGATCACGAATAATATGTACACAATCAGATATCATGTGCTATAAAGTGTTATGAGCATATACCGAATGATTCATATGATGATCATTGGACAACGATAAGAATATCCTTGAGTACTTTAGAAGAACTAAGGATATATATATATATATATATTTGTATGAAGAAATGACAAACAAATCGCTGTAAGGTGTTACACCGATATTGGTTTTGTCACATATAAAATATAATTTCAATCTCAAATTAGACTAAGTGTTGTTTAAAAGGTAGCACAATGAGCTAGAAGTTGTCTATGCTAGATTTAGAAGAGTTCTAAATATTGTGACGGAATCTACAAAAGAAGGCAGAGTATGTCATTGTTTTGACAATGACAAAGGATGTTAAGTCAAGAGGTTCTTTGATAACTTGGTGTAGTTCCGACGAGTCGAACTTTGAAGCTATATTGTGTGTGACAATATTAGTGACATATTTCGGACAAGTGGAATTAAGGTTCCACCAGAAGATCAAACATATTTAATGCCAACTCATTTGGAAATGAGTGATGTGTTGAGACGCAAATGAATTACAAAATACATACGTTTCTGAGCGTGTCAGATCCGATGAGTAAAAACCTCTCCCGTGAGCAATACATGATAAAGCACCATAAGGCCAAGGTGTTATATCTTTACAAATGTAAACTATATTATTGACTCTAGTGCAAGTGGGAGACTGAAGGAGATATGCCCTAGAGGCAATAATAAAGTGGTTATTATTTATATCTTTATGTTTATGATAAATGTTTATATATCATGCTATAATTGTATTAACCGAAACATTAGTACATGTGTGATATGTAGACAACAAGAAGTCCCTAGTATGCCTCTTAAACTAGCTTGTTGATTAATGGATGATTAGTTTCATAATCATGAACATTGGATGTTATTAATAACAAGGTTATATCATTATATGAATGATGTAATGGACACACCCAATTAAGCGTAGCATAAGATCTCGTCATTAAGTTATTTGCTATAAGCTTTCGATACATGGTTACCTAGTCCTTATGACCATGAGATCATGTAAATCACTTATACCGGAAAGGTACTTTGATTACATCAAACGCCACTGCGTAAATGGGTGGTTATAAAGGTGGGATTAAGTATCCGGAAAGTATGAGTTGAGGCATATGGATCAACGGTGGGATTTGTCCATCCCGATGACGGATAGATATACTCGGGCCCTCTCGGTGGAATGTCGTCTAATGTCTTGCAAGCATATGAATAAGTTCATAAGAGACCACATACCACGGTACGAGTAAAGAGTACTTGTCAGAAGACGAGGTTGAACAAGGTATAGAGTGATACCGAAGATCAAACCTCGGACAAGTAAAATATCGCGTGACAAAGGGAATTGGTATCGTATGTGAATGGTTCATTCGATCACTAAAGTCATCGTTGAATATGTGGGAGCCATTATGGATCTCCGGATCCCGCTATTGGTTATTGGTCGGAGTGAGTACTCAACCATGTCCACATAGTTCACGAACCGTAGGGTGACACACTTAAAGTTGGATGTTGAAATGGTAGAACTTGAATATGGAATGGAGTTCGAATATTTGTTCGGAGTCCCGGATGAGATCCCGGAAATCACGAGGAGTTCCGGAATGGTCCGGAGAATAAGATTCATATATAGGAAGTCATATTCCAAGTTTGGAAATGATCCGGTGCATTTATGGCAGGTTCTAGAAGGTTCTAGAAAAGTCCGGAAGAAACGCACTATGGAAGGTGGAGTCCCGGAAGGACTCCACAAGCTTGGCCAGCCAAACCCTAAAGGAGGAGTCCCAGGTGGGCTCCACCTAGAGGTGGCCGGCCACCCCACCTAAGGAAAAGGTGGGAGTCCCACCTTGGGTAGGACTCCCTCCTTGAGTAGGTTTCCCACCTTTGGGAAGTTTTGGTGTTGGGGTCTTATTCGAAGACTTGGACTACAACTCTTGGGGATTCCACCTATATAATGAGGGGCATAGGAGAGGGGGCTGACCACCACAAGCCCATAGCTTGGCCACACCCCTAGGTGGCCGGCCACCCCCTCTCCCAAACCCTAGCCGCCCCCTCTCTCCTCCTCTTCTCCCGCACGCTTAGCGAAGCTCCGCCGGAGATCTCCACCGCCACCGCCACCACGCCGTCGTGCTGCCGGATTCAAGGAGGAGCTACTACTTCCGCTGCCCGCTGGAACGGGGAGAAGGACGTCGTCTTCATCAACAACCGAACGTGTGACCGAGTACGGAGGTGCTGCCCGTTCGTGGCGCCGGAAGCGATCGTGATCAAGATCTTCTTCGCGCTTTTGCAAGCGGCAAGTGAACGTCTACCACAGCAACAAGAGCCTCATCTTGTAGGCTTTGGAATCTCTTCAAGGGTGAGACTCGATACCCCCTCGTTGCTACCATCTTCTAGATTGCATCTTGGCTTGGATTGCGTGTTCGCGGTAGGAAAATTTTTGTTTTCTATGCAACGTTATCCAACACAAAGTGGTCAGGGGTGTTGGTACAGGTTGACAAAATAAACCCAAGTGGTACGAATGAGAAAGATAGGGTAAGTTGTATATGCACTAACCGCAGCTCTCATCTTGGTTATTTGTTCTATTTCCACTAACTATGGCAGCTCTGGTGCAAGCAATAAAAGATGCAGTAGATGAGAGGAAGTTGAGTAGAGAGAAATATGCCAAGGCCGAAAGGAGGAGGGTGGCGGCCGAGGAGAGAAGGGCGGCCGCCAACGAGAGAAAGTTGGCACTAGAGGAGTAGAGGGCCGCAGCTGAGGAGAATCGATGCCTCATTGAGCAAGAGAAGAATTTCTTTTTGATGGACACATCCAACCTTGATGAGAGGCAAAATGAGTACATCAACCTCATGTGTGATCAATTCTTGACATAGAAAAGGATGAGTACCATGAGAGGAATTGTATTCTATGTAGGCATGAGAGGAATGAGTTCAATGGGTGGGATGGGAGGCTATGTAGGCATGGGATGAATGAGTACCATGGAAGGCATGAGAGTCTATGGAAGCATGGGAGGAATGAGTTCCATGGGTGAGATGAGTTCCATGGGAGGGATGAGTTCTATGGGAGGAATGGAAGGCATGGAAGGGAATGTAGGAATGGGTGCCATGGGAGCTCCTCCGGCTAGATTCATGTCAAAGGTTTCTCCATTGCCATCCGTGCATACTACCAATGATGGCTTCATACCTTCCGATTCATTCTACTAATACACACACAACCGAAGTTCGAAATGAAGATGAAGAACAAGATGGAGGTGCAAAAGAAGATGGTGATGATGAATGATCATCGATATTTACTAGTGTTTTGCATGAACTTTGTTTCACAAGCTAGAAGGACAAGACATGGGCCTTGTTATGTATTAAACAAGAGCGCACATTGAGACCTGATCTGACCGTAATCTAGGCAGGTTTAGACAAATTTACAAGCTAGAAGCACAAGACATGGGCCTTGTTATGTATTAAACAACAAATATATTTCAAAAAAGAGTGAACATCGGATTCAGTGAGATCTGAATAAAATCAATATTTCTTAGAGTTCATTATACAACAAATAAAATTTGCAAAAAAAATAGAATTACATACATTGGACGTGCCACCATAAGAATTAAAATAAATGATTTATCATTTATTTATACTAAACTTTTATACTTGTTTATAACTCATTCATTACATATACAATTCAAACTAGTATACACTTATATAACATGTAACAAATGACCGATATACTAATGATGTCAAGAATGCAACATTGTTTATTAGACAGTTTTAACATCTCATTTACAATTGCGGTATTTTGGAACCTTCGTCTACATTAGTTTTTTTTTCCTTTTTCTTATCCATTTAAAACCACTCATTCCATTGAATCTCCCTAAATTTGAAAGAAAAAACATATAGCTAAATGGAATATCTTTTTGATACTTTGATATCTTATAATGAATATGTATGTCTCTACATATCGTTGTAATCTCAAATATCTTGACGGTGAGTGCTAAAACGCATGGTTTAACAAAAACATTTATGCCTGAAAATTCTAGAGTGTCTTAGGTGTCTACCACTACTCCACTAGTATGTCCGTGAAGAATTGGCATTGCTAGTATTGTGGTTAATTACATTTTTTCATGTTTCTACTGGTTCAATAATTGGTTAGAACAAAAGTGATATATCATATAATCTTCTGGCCATTTAGGATTATAGGATGACAACGATATGCAATGTGATATATTGAATTGTCTTGAAATGCTTGGTAAATAGGATGAGATTGCTCATATATGATATTAATCAGAAACATAAAGTGTGTTCTTAGTAGGGTGTATGATAACATATAATGTAATAATCGCTTCGAGTGTATCCATGCCTTACTGAATGGCTCATATAAACTTGATCTCATGGAAGCTTACCGTAGAGTTGATTAGGACTATCTTGAGGAGGGCCATGAGAAAAAATGGCTGCAGAACAATGGATAAAGTGGATTATGGCTTGTGTCAAAATTGTGTATTTGAAAAAAAAATCTCCCACTAGGGGACTACGGTACGCTAGGTTGATCTGCTATATGTGACCATCCGTTTTCGTTTATATGGCAAAGGGGTTGTCTTCGCTCCTACAGTACCTTATTAGCACTAACATGAACCAAGAACATGATATATGTAGGAAAACCCTAGGTATTTCGCAACTATTTTTCATGGATGATAACCTTTTCTTCTTCCATGCACTGCGGCGCCGCAATACAATCTTCCACAACTCAAAATTGAGGGCCTCCTTCCCTTCTCGCCACAAAAGAACTATACATATGTCAGACACAGACAATTTTACGATGCACCGTCCAAAATAGCCAAAATATGCCATACATTCTGGCAGTGTTATTCATTGGAATGGAGAAGTACGAAAAAACATATCACCACTAGCAGATTGTGCCGTGCTTGCAATATCTATTGTGAAGATACCCTTCATAGTGTTTCTCAATGTCCAAGAGAACATAAGACATTTAGAGGTGACCACGGATGCATCCTCCATTGACCGAGTTCGAAGCTCTTCAAAGATACCAAGATAGCATGGGTACGAACCTTCCCCAAGTTGTTATGATAGGAAACTGCAAGAAAAACAAAAAAAATTGCAGGGATAGATTAGGGAAACCAAAATATTGAGGCTACTTTTTAGTTGGCACAATGACAACATGAGCTTCTTCTACTTCGATGGACATAAAGCAATAGGGTCTGATATAATCTGGATGTCGATATATGATCCACGTGTCCTTAGAAACTAGATCTGATCTGGAGAAACTAATCAAAACATGCATTTATCTTCAGGACATCGATATGATCCACATATCCTCGGAAAGGGGTCTGATCTGGATCTGACCAACTCATTCATCAATCCAAATCAGATACAACTTAAGCCAAGAAAATCAGATGATCAAAAAGGCAAACATAAAACCAGAAGATTTGTCCAATAACTATATCTTGCGCATCACATGCGCATGAACAGGGCGAAAAAAGAAACGTCGAAGCTCTGATATCGTTGTGCAATTTTTCACTCAAATATAGTATAATTGTTTTAAAAAATTGGACTGGAGCTATTTTGCATCGTATTTGTCTGTACACGATGCACAAAAATAACATCATTTCAGCACATAGAGAAAAATGTTCTTTTCATATAGATAATTTAAAACTGAATTTCGCAACATTGTTAGGAATGTAAAGATGCACTTCCATGCTATGCCCATTATAATGAACAATGGCACAAATATACCCCCTCTGTCTAATTACCCTCTCCATCCTAAGTTTGGTCAAAGTCAAACTTCATGAAGTTTGACAAAAAAAAATATAGAAAATATATCAGCATATGTAATAGCGAGTACATATACTTTGAAAGTTATTTTTGCGTATTTTCAAAACCAAACTATCACACACCTCTAGTTCAAATTTCAATTATTTTTGATTTTTTCATAAAGTCATTTATTTATGAGAAAGTATATAGAAATCTTGATAAAATATAAAATTTGGGAACTTCCAGTAAAATATGGTCTACTTTTCTGAATTTGGAGTGGTGCCATGTTTTACCGTTGCTTATGTGCCTGGTTCACAAAAGTACACTATTCTAGCACCTACAAATTGAAAAATATTTTTAAACAGAAATTTTGAAAACTCTATCAACCAACATTGTTAGGATTGGCATTGACTTCTATGATAATCTTGGTCTCATTATAATGACAGATGCCATGGTATATGGCCACGACTAGGCTAGTTGACTTGAAAGGCCTGAATGTCCATACATGATAGTCCATCTTCTGAAGGAGCATTTAAATGTCATATTGTAATTTTGGTATTATTTCAACGCACCCATTACAAATGAAGGACTCCATGCGGAAATTGCATTTAAAAAAATTCTTCAACTTCCTTTATTGATTTCAAAACAAGGTGCAAATGGTATAAGCATGATACTCTCAGTGGTTCCTCTAAAGAATGATAAATTGTGTACCTAAAGATGATTTTTGAGGATATTTCGAAAGGAAATTTTTTTGGTTAAACAGTGGGAAATGCTTATACATATCCAAAAAAAAATATTTGCATGATATTTACAGCAACATGTTACAAGATTGAAAGAAGGTATATCTATGTTTGTTCCTACACTCTTTTGAAAATTTATTGTTCCTCACTATCCAAATACTTCATGCTGCCAGGATCATTGTCTCCATATGAAATGGCATTGATACTAAGTTTATTTTTAATATCCAAAAAAGCTTAATTAACTGATAACTTTTTCTCTAAGGGCAGACAAAATACCAGCATTGATTAGCAAAGAGGCAATTCCAGAATAAGTGAATACGAAATTCTTCATGAGAACATTGCTTGACTACACAGTTGTATGACTGCACTTAAAATTTTATCTGGCTAATAAATTCATTGTGTTTAATCTATCATGTAATAATAGCTAGAAGGAGAATTTTTTTTTGGACTGGCATGATGATTTCCAAACCCATGAGAAATGTGGAATTGCATGATGGATGGAAAATCATAGCTGAGATGAATTTCCCCAGACATAATTTCACTTGTCTTGGTTTCCTTGTTATGTCCTTTGAACAACAATTGTGCAGTAATCTTCAAGTTGCAGGAATTCTCCTTAAGCTCTTGCAAATAATGGCACGTGAAATAGATCTTCAAGGAATTCTCTGTGAAGTTATTAATGATAGTATTTTTTTCTTGACAGAAGTTACTAGATATGGCGTTTTTTAATGAAGACACCTCTCTTGCTAAATGTCAATCCAGAATAAAGCAGAATTTTCATCTCCCAAATACCATTTGACGATTGACTTGTAAGTGTCTACCAACTTTCGATGAGCTTTCCACCATTAGGATTCTTCATTATGTTGGCCAGGCAACTTTCGTTTGCATGATAAGAGCTCCATACTAGATTTACCCATAGAATATCATGCCTATTTTTTTTTTTGCAGATTCTTCAGTAAGAGTGCATTAGTCTGTACTTCAAGATTTAGAACACCAAATCCTCCTTGATTCTTAGGTCTGCATATTTTTGTCCATACCATCAGTGCGGACCCTTTTGATTTCTCATCATCTATTTTTTCCCTCCATATGCAGCGTCTCATATACTTAATTACATGTTTCTTAATATAGTTACTTGAACATCCAGACAACACATGAAGAAAACTGGTAAGGAATGTCAATACTGACATGACCATCAGCAATTTGCCTCCATAATTAATTCGGAATATTTGCAATACCACATAGTCTCCTTTCCGGCTGAATTGCACATAATTTTACGGTTCAGCTGGCATATCGGCACATGCATTTTTATTTCCTATTATATGACTTGCACGTTTGAATGTGTTCATTTGCACATGCAATTTTGTTTTTTTACAAGTGCACATGCAATTGTTGGTACAGACATTTCACGTAGACGCAAACTAAGGGAGAGAGACTGGGGTGACATTTACTGACAACGTGTACCATTGTATGCGTGCAGTTTGCATGGATAATACGATGACGATTTGGACCGACGGTTAACTTGACAAGCAACACTGTTTGGCCGAAAAAAGAAGTCACACACTGCTCATTGTCGAGCCTCTCACGTACATCATCGCCCAAGTAGCTACGGAGTACCTGTCAAAAACAAGCTAGCTGCCTAGCTCTACCAACCAAATCGATCAAGCTGATGACAGATTTTCTTCTACAACCTAATTGGTTAACTCGACAGATGATGGCCAATCGATCACGTCGTCATCAAGCTAACTGAATCACGCTACATCTATAAATACCTCCTCCCGAACTCCCCTCTTCATCAACCCGAACGTTCGAGAGAGACTGGACGCCTGGCGTCGAGAGAGAAATCCATAAAAGACTGTACAGGCTACAGCTAGCTCACGCAGCAAAGTAGCTCCAAAGTACCAAACCTGATAAACTAGAAATCATGACCGGGCTCCCCGCTGTCCTTCTCGCCGCCTGCGCAGCCCTCCTGGCCCTCGCCTCGCCATTGCTCGCTGGCGACCCCGACATGCTCCAGGACTTCTGCGTCGCCCACTACAAGTCCCTCGAAGGCCGTACGTCTTCTCTTCCATTCATTGATGTATACTCGTCTCCTAATGTAAACATTTACTATATATATACATCACGCATGAACTGAGAATGTTCCCGTGCAGCACTCCGTCTAAACGGCTTCCCTTGCAAGAGGCCAGAGAACGTGACGGCAAACGACTTCTTCTCCGACGTGCTGTCCCGCCCGGGCAACACCAGCAACCCGGTCGGCTCTGCGGTGAAGATGGCGAACGTGGAGAAGGTCTCCGGGCTCAATACCCTGGGTGTCTCCATGTCCCGGGTCGATTACGCTCCGTGGGGCTTGAACCCACCGCACACCCACCCGCGCGCCACCGAGATCATCTACGTGCTCGAGGGCTCCCTTGACGTCGCCTTCGTTACCACCGGCGGCAACCTGTACGCTCGCACGGTCTGCAAGGGCGGGCTCTTCGTCTTCCCCCGTGGCCTCGTCCATTACCAGAAGAACACAGGCGGTGCACCGGCCGTGGCCATCTCGGCATTCAACAGCCAGCTTCCCGGCACGCAGTCCCTCGCCATGGCACTGTTCGGGGCGTCGCCGCCGGTGCCCACGGACGTGCTGGTTAGGGCGCTCCAGATCGACGGTGGCGTGGTGGAGGCCATCAAGTCCAAGTTCGCGCCTATGAACTAGGCGTTCATGATGCGTACAGTTGGTGGGATCGGCCCTGTCGTACGCACGTCCTGCGCCGATAACTAAAGAGCCTCGATATGCTTGTATCTTTTCATTTGATCGTTCCTTCATTTCTGTCGGTGCTGTCAACTGAAGGGCCTCGGCGGTGTTCGTTAATTCTTATTTTTTTATTTCTTCACGAAATATTGGTAATTAATTTGTATTTTTCCATTTCGATTGATGAATGACTGGATGTACTACCTAAAAGTTTCATGGATTCTCGTGATATATTGGACACTAAATATCCCAAATGTATTTATTTGGCTACAGAAAAATCCTTAATAATTTAAGATTTGCAAACGCTGGGAATCAGCCCGCTAATACTTGCAAAGTATCAGCCATCTCGAAACCGTTCATTGCATTTAAGTGAATTTATCTTGTGTGTCGTATGAATGTATCTAAAGTGTTTCGCATATGGAGCATCGGTTTGCAACATATTTTCCTATGGTCTGTATTAGTCACAAAAAAATTGCAAATTTGTTAAGCTGGCTGCACCTATAGCCGGGTATGCAGCAAATATTCTCGTCAATGCTGCAACAAAATCCCGAACATAGCATTTTTTGTGTATGTAGCACTTCAAAAATGTGACATTGTTTTGCTATAATTTCTGCAATAGATCTAATATTTTTGCCTAACCTATCCAACATTACATAAACATATATCTAACATTTCTGCGCTCTCTCTATTGCATACGTAAAAATTCATTATAGCATTTTTTTCCATACTTACATAGCAAAAACTGTACACCCATACATGTAATTAATCGCAATGCCATATGTAACATCAACATCGACAAAATTCCCAAAAAAGTTGGCGTTCCCCTTTTATAATGGAGGCACCACCGAGTTCACCAGCGAAGAATCTGATACACAGGATAGGAGGAGACTCGATGATGCCCATATCCGGTCAATCCAAACCAAATCCACTCATTGTTTGTCTTCTCCCAGGTCTTGTGGCATCTCAAGAGCTCGTTTCCCATGGCAACATGGGAATGCTCGGCTATGGCCAGCACGGGGCAAGCTCAAGGTCCTTCCAACACACGGATAATGATACCAGACCGAGAAACCCGAGCTAGTACTTCCCTAATGTGTTGATCCAACGAGAGGAGGGCCACGCACGGGAGAGGAGCAGGGGGCCGCGGCCCCGACAAGAGGAGGAGGACCGTGCGCGGAAGAGGAGATGCGTTAGCTGGCTAGCAAAAATGGCAGCACCCAGTGGTGGCAACAACTGAGTAGGAACGCGTGTGCGCGAGCACCGATGCGAGTTCTCCTTTAAGATTTCATTACTTCCTATGGGCCAAATTAATTGGCGTAGCGACAATACTATGTCTAGTATAAATGTATTTCTGAGCTACGGTAAACTAAATTCAGCTAGGGTGTTATAATAATATTTTGTCCAATCATATAAATGACTATGTGTGTAATGTACAATAAAGATGATTTCCTCTTCGTGAAAACACAATTAAAAAATGTGCATATTAAACATGCACACTACTAGTTTACTAATTGTTCAAGTATCATGATTTCTCTCTTTTGGTTATGACATATGACATATAGGGTCTTTTTCAAAAAAAAATGCAATAATATAAACATAATATAACATAATGTTAGTTCCTTTTTCAAATTTTGTTAAAGAGAATAGTTGAAAAAGTTTATCTATGTTTCAGTCTACTGAGAATTCTTTAAAGTCTTGATCTCTAAAAAGTGCAACCATAGTTTAGAAAGTGCAACTAGAAAAGAGTTGCACATTTCTAGCCCGTTGTTTTTTTTTTTTTTGGTGATTTAGACATAAAAAAATTCAGTCACTGGGATATAACAAATCCGAGTAAAAAATTATACTATGCAAAGGGGACATCCACAAGAAAATTAGGGCTACATTGATTCGCTGGATTTAAAAAAAAAAGACATGAATAATGTCATTCACTCTTTGGTTCCATAGAATTGGAAAACTACGGGAATTAGCATCAAAGATGTTTGTCACACAATATAAGATTCAAGAGAATTAATTCTATCACATAGAGTTTGAGTATACGGTTTTTTACTCCAGAATAGATTCCAAACAAATACTTAGGGGAAACATCTACAGATCAAAGCATTCAACTTGAATGAAATATGTAGGAAAAATATTTTTATACATAAAAACTATTATTTAATTTATTTTAAGCACATAAATCTTCGGAATGTATTTCTTATGCTCAATTCCACCTTCATATAACATAAAAATTATTCATGGGGTTGTTATGCACTCGTGGATCTTGGTTTAATCGGATTTTTTATTGCTTGGTAATTCTTTTCTCGATACTAATTTTTTATTATATTAAAATATATAATTTTATACTAATTTTTTATTATATTAAAATATATAATTTTACATAATTTTATACAAGTTTAACACTGAAAAAAAAACTCCATGTCTTAGTTCAGAAAAAGAGGAAGCACTACTCGTTTGGACCCCCATTTTGTAGGATAACTAGTGGAAAGGTTCCCACTGCAATTTTGTATAACAAATGTATGTACAAGGTATTTACATTGTTTGGCATGTAAAAAAGGGAATAAAAATAAAAGATCTAACTTTGAGATGCTAGCTAGTCTTTCAGTTGTTGGACTTTTTTTTTCATGATTATATGGCTTACAAGCTTCAGTTTTTGATAATAAATAGCTTTCCAAATATGAAACGTTGGCCTTAGGTCT
Organism: Lolium rigidum; assembly: GCF_022539505.1. Classification (NCBI taxonomy): domain Eukaryota; kingdom Viridiplantae; phylum Streptophyta; class Magnoliopsida; order Poales; family Poaceae; genus Lolium; species Lolium rigidum. The sequence goes on along the minus strand of NC_061513.1, from coordinate 26,247,997 downwards.
TTGAAAATTTTACTATTTCTTACTATCCATATGGCCCAAGCTACAAGTATAATGATTTCCATGAAGAATGGTAACTTTAATTTATTTCTGATATCTTAGAAGGCTCATATATATACAGAAATATTTCTCATCCTTTGAGGGCAAATGAAGTCCCAGCAGTGGTCAGCAAAAGGACACGGCCAGAATAGGTGCATCAGAGTTCCTCCTGTGAGCATTCCTAATATGAATCTTTGAGAGAATCTCTTCTACCGTTGGTTGGTGGCAGAGTTTCTGGCGAGATTGGTGGCAGGGATCGGGACCCCTATGCGACCGATTCCCTACGCTCTTCGCCGTTGCCACGGACCAAGATATCTCGGTTGCCGCTGCCCGCATCGGTACCTCTTGGCACCTCCCGCTCCGCCGTGAGCTGGGGCAGGGAGACCGGGTGGCCCTTGCCAATCTCCTTCGGGAGGTTCGGGTGCCATCTCCCTCCCCCCTTCCAGATCAGGTTACGTGGGCCCTAGAACCTTCGGGGAGGTTCTCCGTGCGCTCGTTATACCTTAGACTTTGTCAGGGGACCCCCTCGAAGTTCTTTAGCGACCTCTGGAAACTCTCGATCCCCTTAAAGGTCCGGATTTTTCTTTGGCAACTTGCTAGGAAACGCCTCCCTTCTAATGAGAACATCCGGCGGCGTAGGGGGCCGTCCCTGGGTCTTTGTGCCCTTTGTGGGGAAGTTGAAGATAACAATCACATCTTTTTCGACTGTCCCCTCGCTCGGTTCATGTGGAGTGCAGTTCGGGAACTGCTCGACCACACTTGGAACCCGTCCTGTTTCGCGGATATCTTTAGGCTCCTCCACGCTCAACGGGGTCAACCTAAGCGGGTCCTTGGGATGGCGTGCGCTGCCCTGTTGTGGACGCTTTGGAATCTCAGGAACAAATTCTCGATTGACGGGGTCTTTCCCCGCCAACCTGCTGATGCCCTCTACAAAATGTCTATGTACTTGCAGGTGTGGAAGCTAGTGGCTAGGAAGAAGGACCGCGAAGCAGTGGAGTGGGCGGTCACCCGGATCCGCACTCTCCAGTCGACCATCAGAGACCGCGACAGCTAGATCCTTCTCTGGTGGCTCTGTATCTCCGGCGTCAGGCTTCGGTGGTGTTGGGGCACCCCCCGACCTTGTGTGTGTGTTTGTGCTTCAGTTTGGGGCGAACTTGCCCGGTTGGTGTTTGTGTGTTGTAAGACTCTGTTGTTGTGGGCTGTGTACTCTGCCGTTGGGGCTTTATTAATTTAAAGCCGGGCTCTGCTCGAGCCTTCCGTCTAAAAGAATCTCTTCTACCTCCATGAATTCCTAATATGCTTGTTCTGACAAAGTAAAATGAGACATATGAACTTAGTGTGGACTACCTCATGAATTCTAATGTCTGTCTTTTTAGCAAATGTGATAAGGTGAGGCATTTTTTGCCACATATCTATCTAGAAGAAAGCATATTTTCCATCACCAAGATTACATTTTGTCATTGCTTTAAATCTATCCACTAGATTTAAGTATGTTCTCCACCAAAAGGATCCAACCAATGTGTGTACTGCTTTCATTGGCCCCATATTTCAACGCCCCCTAGTGAAAAAAAAAACTCCAACCAAATGTTATCCTCTTCCCCCGACTGGATCTTCTCCACTGCTCGCTCATATCCCTTTCTCCTGGCAACACACCGTTGTATCTAGGCCATGCACCGCCGCACCACCACAACCCCGGTCACGCACCACCCCAGACCTAGACTCACGCGCCTCTCTCGTGCAGCCCTGCCATCGGGGGCCATCGGAGGAGCAACGTAGAGAGAGTGACTGGCATGGATCTAGCCAGGAAGCCTTCCTCCCCACCGATGTCGCCTCCCCATCTACCATGAGGATCCCATGTACCACCGCCGATGCCGGCTGGTGCATCAGGGAGATCGAGCATGGGGGCGGAAATTGTGGATGCAGTGGTCGTGGTGTTCTCGGGCGACTGTGCCATGGGTGAAGAACATAGGTTTTCTCGAATGGAGGAGGAGAGGCGGCAAAGGTGGAGACGAGGATGTGGCAGTGCTACGAACCAACCTCGGTGGTGCTACGCTGGGAGTGTGTCTGCACTACAAAGGAACTCTGCTCATGCATCAAGGGGTGTGCACCGATGCTGCCATGCTTGGGGAGGTGCTACCATCTAGAGGTGGTTGGCTCCAATAGGCGGGTGGCGCTACTTCTAATGAAGAGCATTGGCACTACCAATGAAGGACTCAGGTGCTACCTTGGGTCAATGTCGGTGTTGCAAGGAGCAAGCGACGGCGGTGCTATGAGAGGTCGTCGTGGTGCTAGGAGAAGTTGGCCGGGTTGCTACCATAAGTCTATGGCGGTGCCACCATAGGGATAATTTTGCTACATACTCTTTTCATTTTTTGCATCATGTGAAGATTTCTTTTTGCTGCAATTTGCACCAAATGATTCTGTGGATTTCTAGCATATGTAGAAATCTTTTTTCCTACAACTGTTATGTGATTTTGCTATAATAGTACACATTTTTTTGTTACTAGGTCTCCTGCAACATCTCCGAAGAGGTCGGTTTTTCCTACAACAGCACAACTTTTTTCTACGAGGTCGCCGGTGAAGTCTTCGGCGAGATCCATGTCTGACGGGTCTTGGTCTTTTGTTTTTAGTAGAACTTTTTTTGCTACAATAAAGCTAAATCAATAATTTTATTTGCTACAATGAAGTAAAAGTGGATTTGTTTTGCTACAATGAAGCAAAAGCGGAATATTTTCTGCCACAATAAAGCAAATGCAGGATTTGCATAAATTAGACACATGTCAACACGGGGTTCAGGTACATGGAAATCATATCCTCCGGAGGACGCCTTCACCGTAGAACCAAGAAACCAATGACCAAAGATACACAAAACCAAAGAATAATCCGGGCTTGTTTGCATTCAAAGGATTCCCAAAAAAAAAAATTGAAAGATTCTTATCCACAAGATTTTTTTTATAGACACCATTTGATTTAAAGATTGAACCCTCAAAAATTTCCGTGGATTGCTTTCCTATACTACATTCCATAGGATTTATAGCCAGAGGTTAGACCTCTTGGAAAATTGCATACGCGTTTATATGACAAATATAACATGTACTCAATATCTATAAAAAAATCTGTGTTTTAACTAGTCCGCTTTTGATTCGTGTAGAATTTCACATATCATGACATATTATTTCCTGAATTTTTCCCTATTCATATGCTTTTAAAATCCTTTGAATTAAACAGGCCCTCCGAAGGTGAACCTCGAAGTAATTCCGCATAAGAGTAAACCCGCAGCTAGTTTGGCTCGATCAGTACTCGTGTCATTCGTCAACCCGGCTGGCTTTGCGCGTCCGGCATAGGCAGTTTGCGTTCACGCGAATATACATGTACCGAGAATATGTGTGCAGGTGCACACTGCACTATATAGCGTACACGTCATCCAATGTAACAATGAAGGGGAAATGCATGCGAAAGCAATAAATAAAGATCACATGTGTGATGCTGACAGCCTGATCGACACTGATGTCCTATAAAATGCATGAACGGAGGTAGTAGTAGTTTGCATACATGCATATATGATACGGTCACGATTTGGACCGACACTTGACGTGACACGCAACGCAACACTATTTGTCCCAAAAAGGAAGTAATACTGCTCACTGTCGCACCTCTCACGTACATCGTCTAACAAGTTAGCTAGATCTACCAGTACCAAGTAGTACCAACTCAATGGATCAAGCCGAGAGATTTCTTCTTCACTTAATTGGTTAGCTGAACGCATGACCAATCGATCCATCGATCACGTCGTCATCAAGCAACCAAATCACCTGCTACCGCGACATCTATAAATACCACCGCCCAATCTCCCCTCTTCATCAAACCGAAAGTTCCTGAAACCTAATTTGACACCAATAGCTAACAGCTAGCTAGCTCACGCGCATAGCTAACTAACCACCAAGGACCTGCAGCACAAGATTAACTGGAAATCATGGGCAAGCTCGCCGCTGTCCTCCTCGCCGCCTGCGCCGCCCTCCTAGCTCTCGTCGCGCCGTTGCTCGCTGGCGACCCCAGCATGCTCCAGGACATCTGCGCCGCCGACTACAAGTCCCTCGAGGGCCGTGAGTGGCGCTTAACATCACTCGAACCCTGCATTTCGCATTTCATTTCATCTCTGTCGTTCTGTGTTCGTGGTGCGTAATGCTGTTGCTGTGCGTGCGGACGCGATGCAGCGCTGCGGGTGAACGGGTACCCGTGCAAGAGGCCGGAGAACGTGACGGCGGAGGATTTCTTCTTCGGCGGGCTGGCGAACGCCGCCGACGTGTACGCCGGCGGCAACCCCATGGGCTCCGTGGTGACGGCGGCGGACGTGGAGAAGGTCCCGGGGCTGAACACGCTTGGCCTGTCCATGGCGCGCGTCGACTACGCGCCGTGGGGTGGCGCCAACCCGCCGCACGCGCACCCGCGCGCCACCGAGGTCATCTTCGTCATCGATGGCACCCTGGAGGTGGGCTTCGTCACCACGGCGAACAGGCTCATCACCCGGGCCGTGCCCAGGGGCGGTATGTTCGTGTTCCCGCGCGGCCTGATGCACTTCGAGCGCAGCGTCGGCGAAGTGCCTGCCGTGGCCATCTCGGCTTTCGACAGCCAGCTCCCCGGAACTCAGCCGGCGGCCGCGGCGATGTTCGGGGCGGTGCCGACGGACGTGCTTGTGCGCGCGCTGCAGACCGATGCCGGTGTTGTGGAGCGCATCAAGTCCAAGTTCCCGCCAAAGTAACACCACACATACGGTCTTGGTGTCGGCGCAAAATTTGATGCACTACTGTCGCTCAGTCTATTACGTACGCAACAACTATTACCACACGTACGACCAATCTCTAGTATTTATAGGTGGAAAGCGTCTCTTTATTTGTTCATCGTCCCTGTCTGTAATATGCATATCTAATGGTACCTTGAAATATTTGCAACGCGTCTATAAATGTCACAAAAATAGCTGTCGGTCACACGGCCTGGTTTAGATTCACACAAAATTTGTGCTAATTGTATGACCTGCTCAATATTCTTATTAATTCCATTACGTTATATTTTTCTTTTCAATTTCAAAACCGTCACTCTCGGCCGCTTGTGTGTTATGAAACTATCTTAGATTTGGTACGGTCGCAATGCGGCTCTAGAAAAAAAAGGAAATTCACTTGGGATGACACAATGGTTCTAGCACATGACAAGCTAGTTAGAAAGAAATGTTCGAACAAAAAATGGTAGAAGTTCATAAACATTCCTATATTTTTTTTCAAAAAGTTAACTCCAAAAATATTAGAACCATGTTTTACTTCTCTTTTATAATTTTATTTTTAAAATTACTGATTTGATATCTAGTATCCACAACATTACGACCTTAAAAATGATTTTGGGCGATTTCGCACGAATGGGAGTCCACTCAATAGTTCTAAAAAAAGGTAAAATAATAAAATAAATCATGGTTTTTGATATAGTTGAGAAAATAAAGAATTGGAATGTTCATGTTCTTGCTATTGATCATCTTGTGTTGTCATGTTGTTGATACATGCTTGGGTACTCGTGTGGGTTTACTCGGCCTAGTGCGGGTTTCAGGAAATATTTGTACATGTGAGCGCCGTGCAAATGACGACATTTTCCAGTCGGAACGACGGAGCTCTAAATAAAAGGATCACATGACGCAGATCTGGGTTTGGGTGAGCTCCACCCTCACCAGATGAGGTTTTTCTAGGAGTTTAGTTTTTTAGGAGGGGAAGGATAGCCTGTGGGTTTACGGAAGGGAGAAAATAAACATGATCCCAACAAGCAGATCTCACTAGGGGAAAAATAGGCGTCGCCGTGCAGCCTTTCTTTGCCGTGTGTTTCTTTGCCGTGCGCACAGATAAAACGCACGGCAAAGATCTTGGCCACGGGAAAGATAGATACAAGCGCACGGTAAAGATACGATTCATGTCAATGATGGAAGAGGCCGCACGGCAAAGAAAGGTGCACGACAATGGTCCAACACACTGCACGGCAAAGACTTGGTGCACGGTGATACGTCTCCGACGTATCGATAATTTCTTATGTTCCATGCCACATTATTGATGATATCTACATGTTATATGCACATTTTATGTCATATTCGTGCATTTTCTGGAACTAACCTATTAACAAGATGCCGAAGTGCCGGTTTCGTTTTCTCGCTGTTTTTGGTTTCAGAAATCCTAGTAACGAAATATTCTCGGAATTGGACGAAATCAACGCCCAGGTTCCTATTTTGCCCGGAAGCATCCAGAACACCCGAGAGTCGCCAGAGGGGGGCCACACAGGCCCCAGATGATAGGCCGGCGCGGCCCACCCCCTGGCCGCGCGGCCCACCCCCTGGCCGCGCGGCCCTATGGTGTCGTCGCCCCTTCGACCTTCTGACGCCGCCTCTTCGCCTATATAAAGGTCCCAGAACTAAAACCTCGACACGGAAAAGCCACGGTACGAGAAACCTTCCAGAGCCGCCGCCATCGCGAAGCCAAGATCTGGGGGACAGGAATCTCTGTTCCGGCACGCCGCCGGGACGGGGAAGTGCCCCCGGAAGGCTCCTCCATCGACACCACCGCCATCTCCATCAACGCTGCTGTCTCCCATGAGGAGGGAGTAGTTCTCCATCGAGGCTCGGGGCTGTACCGGTAGCTATGTGGTTAATGTCTCTCCTATGTACTTCAATACAATGATCTCATGAGCTGCTTTACATGATTGAGATCCATATGATGAGCTTTGTATCGCTACTAGTTGTGTGCTACTCATGTGATGTTATTAAAGTAGTCTATTCCTCCTGCATGGTGTAAAGGTGACTAGTGTGTGCACCGTGTGGTTCTTGTCGTAGGCTATGATCATGATCTCTTGTAGATTGTGGAGTTAATTATCATTATGATAGTATTGATGTGATCTATTCCTCCTTCATAGTGTAATGTGGACGGTGTGTGCGCTATGTTAGTTCTTGGTTTATTTTGCAATGATCTATTATGCTCTAAGGTTATTTAAATATGAACATCGAATGTTGTGGAGCTTGTTAACTCCGGCATTGAGGTGCTCTTGTAGCCCTACACAACGACTGGTGTTTGTCATCCAACAAAAGAGTGTATGTAGCACATATGAGAAAGAGTTATTTATTATGCGATCAATGTTGAGAGTGTCCACTAGTGAAAGTGTAATCCCTAGGCCTTGTTCCTAAATATCGCTATCGCTGCTTGTTTCTTGTTTCTATGCGTTACTACTGCTGCGTTACTACTGCTCATACTTATTTATACCACCTGTATTTCACTATCTCTTCGCCGAACTAGTGCACCTATTAGGTGTGTTGGGGACACAAGATACTTCTTGCTTTGTGGTTGCGGGGTTGCTTGAGAGGGATATCTTTGACCTCTTCCTCCCTGAGTTCGATAAACCTTGGGTGATCCACTTAAGGGAAACTTGCTGTTGTTCTACAAACCTCTGCTCTTGGAGGCCCAACACTGTCTACAAGAATAGAAGCACCCGTAGACATCAAGCTATTTTACGGCGCCGTTGCCGGGGAGGAAAGGTAAAAGGTACTCACACTCCGGATCTCGGCTACTAAGCTATTTTCGCCGTTGTAAGTACTCGAAGCTATTTCCTTTAGATCCTGCAATTGCATCTTTTTGTTTATTGTTTACACTAGTTTGGCATAATGGACGACAATGAGCTTCTTATTCTATTTCCTGATTTAAGACATGGATGGTTTGATGCGAAAATTAAAAAACCTATGGAACCTTATTTGCATGCTTGGTAGTAATATTAGTATGAACGCTTTGAACACCATTGTTGATAATGATATAGAAAATTCTAAGCTTGGGGAAGCTGGTTTTCATGATCTTTTTAGTCCCCCAAGCATTGAGAAGAAAATTTTCTTTGATGATACTTTGCCTCCTATTTATGATGATTATAACGATAGTGGTCTTTTGGTGCCACCTACTATGGAGAGTAAATTTTGTTGTGATTATACTATGCCTCTTACACTTGATGAGAATAATAATGATAGCTACTTTGTTGAATTTGCTCCCACTACAACTAATAAAATTGATTATGCTTATGTGGAGAGTAATTATTTTATGCATGAGACTCATGATAAGAATGCTTTATGTGATAGTTATATTGTTGAGTTTGCTCATGTTGCTACTGAAAGTTATTATGAGAGAGGAAAATATGGTTGTAGAAATTTTCATGTTACTAAAATACCTCTCTATATGCTTAAAATTTTGAAATTGAGCTTGTCTAGTTTTCCTATGCTTATTGCATTATGCCTACATAACTTGTTTATTTACAAGATTCCTTTTCATAGGAAGCATGTTAGGCTTAAATGTGTTTTGAATTTGCCCCTTGATGCTCTCTTTTGCTTCAAATACTATCTCTTGCGAGTGCATCATTAAAACTGCTGAGCCCATCTTAATGGCTATAAAGAAAGAACTTCTTGGGAGATAACCCATGTGTTTATTTTGCTACAGTACTTTTATTTTGTATTTTTGTCTTGGAAGTTGTTACTACTGTAGCAACCTCTCCTTATCTTATTTTATTGCATTGTTGTGCCAAGTAAAGTCTTTGATAGAAAGGTTGATACTAGATTTGGATTACTGCGCAGAAACAGATTTCTTGCTGTCACGAATCTAGGCCTAATTCTCTGTAGGTAACTCAGAAAATTATGCCAATTTACGTGAGTGATCCTCAGATATGTACGCAACTTTTATTCAATTTGAGAATTTTCATCTGAGCAAGTCTGGTGCCTCAATAAAATTCGTCTTTACGGACTGTTCTGTTTTGACAGATTCTGCCTTTTATTTCGCATTGCCTCTTTTGCTATGGTGGATGAATTTCTTTGATCCATTAATGTCCAGTAGCTTTATGCAACGTCCAGAAGTGTTAATAATGATTGTGTCACCTCTGAACATGTTAATTTTTATTGTGCACTAACCCTCTAATGAGTTGTTTCGAGTTTGGTGTGGAGGAAGTTTTCAAGGGTCAAGAGAGGAGGATGATATACTATGATCAAGAAGAGTGAAAGCTCTAAGCTTGGGGATGCCCCGGTGGTTCACCCCTGCATATTTTAAGAAGACTCAAGCGTCTAAGCTTGGGGATGCCCAAGGCATCCTCTTCTTCATCGACAAATTATCAAGTTCCTTCTCTTGAAACTATATTTTCATTCGGTCACATCTTATGTACTTTACTTGGAGCGTCTGTGTGCTTTTGTTTTTGTTTTTGTTTGAATAAATGCTTGTGTGGGAGAGAGACACGCTCCGCTGGTTCATATGAACACATGTGTTCTTAGCTTTTATTTTTCATGGCGAAGGTTGAATCTTCTTCGTTAAATTGTTATATGGTTGGAATTGGGAAATGCTACATGTAGTAATTCTAAAATGTCTTGAATAATTTGATATTTGGCAATTGTTGTGCTCATGTTTAAGCTCTTGCATCATATACTTTGCACCTATTAATGAAGAAATACATAGAGCTTGCTAAAATATGGTTTGCGTAATTGGTCTCTCTAAGGTCTAGATAATTTCTAGTAAAGAGTTTGAACAACAAGAAAGACGGTGTAGAGTCTTATAATGTTTACAATATGTCTTTTATGTGAGTTTTGCTGCACCGGTTCATCCTTGTGTTTGTTTCAAATAACCTTGCTAGCCTAAACCTTGTATCGAGAGGGAATACTTCTCATGCATCCAAAATCCTTGAGCCAACCACTATGCCATTTGTGTCCACCATACCTACCTACTACATGGTATTTCTCCGCCATTCCAAAGTAAATTGCTTGAGTGCTATCTTTAAATAATTCAAAATTTATCACCTCTTATTTGTGTCAATGTTTTATAGCTCATGAGGAAGTATGTGGTGTTTTATCTTTCGATCTTGTCATTTACTTTTGACGAGACTTTCACAATGGACTAGTGGCACATCCGCTTATCCAATAATTTTGCAAAAAGAGCTGGCAATGGGGTTCCCAGCCCCAATTAATTAACTTTCATTAATAATTCTCTTCACATGTTTTGCTCTGATTCATCAGTAAGCAACTTAATTTTGCAAATAGACACTCCTCCATGGTATGTGAATGTTGGAAGCCACCCGAGGATTCGGTTAGCCATGGCTTGTGTAAGCAAAAGGTTGGGAGGAGTGTCATCCATAAATAAAGAAAAACTAAACTAAAGTACATGTGTAAACAAAAGAGAAGAGGGATGATCTACCTTGCTGGTAGAGATAAAGTCCTTCATGGGAGCCGCTCTTGAAAGTCTGGTTGATGAGGTAGTTAGAGTGCCCACTACCATTCGTTGACAATAACAAACACCTCTCAAAATTTTACTTTTATGCTCTCTTTATGTTTTCAAAACCAAAGCTCTAGCACAAATATAGCAATCGATGCTTTCCTCTTTGAAGGACCATTCTTTTACTTTTATTGTTGAGTCAGTTCACCTATTTCTCTCCACCTCAAGAAGCAAACACTTGTGTGAATTGTGCATTGATTCCTACATACTTGCATATTGCACTTGTTATATTACTTTACATTGACAATATCCATGAGATATACATGTTATAAGTTGAAAGCAACCGCTGAAACTTAATCTTCCTTTGTGTTGCTTCAATACCTTTACTATGAATTTATTGCTTTATGAGTTAACTCTTATGCAAGACTTATTGATGCTTGTCTTGAAAGTACTATTCATGAAAAGTTTTTGCTTTATGATTCAGTTGTTTACTCATGTCATTACCATTGTTTTGATCGCTGCATGTGTTTACAATAGTATGATCAAGGTTATGATGGCATGTCACTCCAGAAATTATCTTTATTATCGTTTACCTGCTCGGGACGAGCAGAAACTAAGCTTGGGGATGCTGATACGTCTCCGACGTATCGATAATTTCTTATGTTCCATGCCACATTATTGATGATATCTACATGTTATATGCACATTTTATGTCATATTCATGCATTTTACGGAACTAACCTATTAACAAGATGCCGAAGTGTCGGTTCTCGTTTTCTCGCTGTTTTTGGTTTCGAAATCCTAGTAACGAAATATTCTCGGAATTGGACGAAATCAACGCCCAGGTTCCTATTTTGCCCGGAAGCATCCAGAACACCCGAGAGTCGCCAGAGGGGGCCACACAGGCCCCAGATGATAGGCCGGCGCGGCCCACCCCCTGGCCGCGCGGCCCTATGGTGTCGTCGCCCCTTCGACCTTCTGACGCCGCCTCTTCGCCTATATAAAGGTCCCAGACCTAAAACCTCGACACGGAAAAGCCACGGTACGAGAAACCTTCCAGAGCCGCCGCCATCGCGAAGCCAAGATCTGGGGGACAGGAGTCTCTGTTCCGTCACGCCGCCGGGACGGGGAAGTGCCCCCGGAAGGCTCCTCCACTAGTAGGAAAACCCTTATAGGCAAAGCTTAGTTCTGTGGCGCACCAAATTAAATGCGCCACAGAAAGTTTTTTTGTGGCGCACGAGGAAGAATGCGCCACAAAAATAAGCTATTTTGTGGCGCACTACCGTGCCGTGCGCCACAGAAATTATGTGGGGCCCACATCCTGCCACCACCAATAATTAGTGTAGGTATTTACGTGGCGCACATGACTTGCTGCGCCACGAAATAAGTGTTTACGTGGCGCACCTGCTGCGGTGCGCCACGAAGTAGTTGATTCCGTGGCGCACTCGTGCTTGTGCGCCACGAAGTAGTTGATTCCGTGGCGCACTTGTGCTGGTGCGCCACGAAATAGCGCCCTCTATAACCACCCGTACCCCCTCCCCCCGCCCGTACTTCTTCCTCCTCCACCCCTCTTCCTCTCCCTCGCGCGCCGCCGCCGTACTTCTTCCTCCTCCACCCCTCTTCCTCTCCCTCGCGCGCCGCCGCCCGTACTTCTTCCTCCTCCACCCCTCTTCCTCTCCCTCGCGCGCCGCCGCCCGTACTTCCTCGTCCACCCCTCTTCCTCTCCCTCGCGCGCCGCTGCCTTCCATGGTGAGCGTGGCTGTCGTCGCCGCCGCCGCCTCCTTCCTCCGCGAGGGCCGCATGCCGCCACGCTCCACCCATCCCCGCCACCAGCAGCACAAGCCGCTGCGGCGTGGAGGAGGAGGGGCGGCCGCCGCATGGAGGAGGAGGGGCCGGCTCCGCGTCAAGGAGGAGGAGCCGCCGCCCCTGCCATCATCGTCGACCTCCTCGTCCACCCCTACCCGGCCCCTCCCTCTTCCTCTAGCCGGCCGCTCCTCCAACAGCATCGTCGGTGAGCTCCACCTCTCCCCTCCCCTCCCTCTTCCTCTCCCGTGCGGGCACAAAGTGCTCGACGAAATTACTTTGTCGGATTGAGTGATATGGCTACTCGCTTGTTTGCTCTCCAAATTACCAAGTGATATGGCTACTGCTTGTTTGCTCTCCAAATTACTTTGTCGGATTTAAATGTCCTCTGGATCATTTGCAATAGTCTGGTGCACTGTTAATTATGCATTTCATTTATCTGGTTAGTTTAACTTGATTGATTAGATAAATGAGATGAACTGCTGAGCAGTAATGATCTCATGGATGGATTTGGATGTAGCTAGAGGGTTGCCAATCATTGATTGGGTACCCTAGCTCATGCTTGAGCCCTATTGGGTTATGATGCGGTGGCTTAGTGAATGTTCCTATGGGTTTGAGGTAGCCCTGACAGCCTTTATGTTGTCCAAGGGTGGCTCCCCTTTCTCGTGGCTGTTGTTGTGACTCTCTCATGCTATCCGGTTGATCCATGACTAGATTACCGGTAGCTTTTGCTGTTGAAAACAAAATAGACATTTAAATGTCTATATTCGATGGTATAACTAGTCTGTGTGGTGCTAGGTGAGTTTGGATGGCTAGTTAGGGATTAATCCATGTTGGATTTCTCCGGTAGTGTCACCATACTTGACATACCAATGTTCCCTTGGTGATTTCCTTCGGCTGATCTTCGAGTTTGCTTCCACCAAATGGCTTAGTAGCCGGATGATGATACAAGCTGGGTATTCTACCCATTTTGGCCTGGCAAGCATGTGGTGACTCACCGGCTTTGTGTGTCTTGTTGGGCATGCACCTTGCACGGTGAGCTGTTTGGCTGTGTGTGTGTGTAGCCTGGCTTGGGACTTGGGTTGACTCCAATATTAAAAATGTCTCCCAAATATGGAGACAAACATTTTAACATTACCCCAATGATCTTCAAATGTTTTGCATGCTCTGTTAGGCCTTAATTGATGCCTTATGATCCAAATTACTATATTATTGGATTGAGTGATATGGCTCTTGCTTGTTTGCTCTCCAAATTACCAAGTGATGAATATATAATCCCTTTGGAGCATCCGCCCCATGCTATATATGCGTATTTGACCATGCTTATGATGGATTTCTTTTAAGGACTCTAGCTAGATTAGAGGGGAAAAAGTTGCTGCTTTGTTGCCTATGATAATGGATCATAAAATGTTTCCCTTTGTCCCCTGGTTGCCTCCTTAATTGATGCCTTATGATCCAAATTACTATATTATTGGATTGAGTGATATAGCTCTTGCTTGTTTGCTCTCCAAATTACCAAGTGATGAATATATAATCCCTTTGGAGCATCTGCCCCATGCTATATATATGTGTATTTGACCATGCTTATGATGGATTTCTTTTAAGGACTCTAGCTAGATTAGAGGGGAAAAAGTTGCTTGCTTTGTTGCCTATGATAATGGATCATCAAATGTTTCCCTTTGTCCCTGGTTGCCTCCTTAATTGATGCCTTATGATCCAAATGACCCAAGTCCCTTGCATGATCCCATTTGTCCCTAATGTTGCTTAAGATGAATAAATTCCCTCTAATCACCATTTGGAGATCAAGACTAGTTCTTGATTTCCATTAGCTAGACTCCAATATTAAAAATGTCTCCCAAATATGGAGACAAACATTTTAACATTACCCCAAGTGATTTACTTGTCGATGATTAGATGGTTGGTCGATCACTCGTACACTCGGGGGTGGAGCAAGTGAGGCTTGGTGTGATGGCACAAATATCAATATCTTGTGCATCCTACTCGGCCTCACTTACTCCATCTCCGGATGTTAATATTTGTTTCGACCAACAAAGTATGAGGCATTCCATTTAGTTGATACCACTTGGCTCTTTCTTCCATTTTAGTGCCGATGATTAGAATGTTCGGTCAATCTGTACACTCAGGGTGTCGCTAGTGAGCCCGGTGTGATGGCACAAATATCAATCTCTTGTGCATCCTACCTGGCCTCACTAACGCCATCCCGGGATGTTCATATTTGTTTCGACCAACAAAGTATGAGGCATTCCATTTAGTTCATACTAGCTACTTCTTAATTGCATTGGCCTTTCTTCCATTTTAGTGCCGATGATTAGAATGTTTGGTCACCTATACGCCGCAATATACTTTGTAGACGAGCCCCCTTTCCCTGGCCGCCGTTCCGTGAACGAGTCCTTGATGAGACAACAACGCCGACATGCCTCTCCGGCGCAGCACCACTTTTCTTCTCTCGCCGTCCGATGCGTGAACGAGTCCTTAATGCCAAGACGGTGCCAGCCTCCCTAGCATCATGCCGACCCACTGTTGTCGCGCTTCAGGCCGTGTCGATCATGCGCCTTGCACTCTTCGCCTTCTTGTCCGGTGAACTAATAGACTAATCGTTGGAATAAGGAAGCCGATGACGGCCGATCGCAATTTAATCTTGCGACCGGCTGTCATCGGTTTCCTTATTCCAACGATCAGCCTATTGGTTCACCGGGCAAGAAGGCGAACAGTGCGGGCGCGGGACACTACGGCTTGAAGCGCGGCAACACGGCCCGGCATAATGCTGGGCAGGCCGGCACGGTCTTTGCATCAAGGACTCGTTCACCTGGACAGCGAGGGACCGGCGTGGTTCTGCGCCGGAGATGCGGATCGGCGTTGTTGTGTCGTCAAGCACCCGTTGACGGAACGCCGACCGGGGAAAGGGGGCCCTTACGCAAAGTATTTGTGTTGACCAACAATGTATGAGGCACATATTCTATTTTGTCATTCCATTTGCTTTGAGATTTTCAAAATGCCGATGATTAAAATGTTTGGTCACCGTACACTTGGGGGTGGCGTAAGTGAGCACTAGTAAGATAGCACAAATATCAATCTCTTGTGCATCCTACCGGCCTCGCTTACCCCATCCCTAAATGTTAATATTTGTGTTGACCAACAATGTATGAGGCACTTATTCCATTTTGTCATTCCATTTGCTTTGAGATTTTCAAAATGCCGATGATTAAAATGTTTGGTCACCGTACACTTGGGGGTGGCGTAAGTGAGCCTGGTAAGATAGCACAAATATCAATCTCTTGTGCATCGGACTTGGTCTCACCGACGCCATCTCTAAATGTTAATATTTGTGTTGACCAACAATGTATGAGGCACTTATTCCATTTTGTCATTCCATTTGCTTTGACATTTTCAAAATGCCGATGATTAAAATGTTTGGTCACCGTACACTCGGGGGCGGCGTAAGTGAGCACGGTAAGATAGCACAAATATCAATCTCTTGTGCATCGGACTTGGTCTCACTTACACCGTCCCTGAATGTTAATATTTGTGTTGACCAACAATGTATGAGGCATTTATTCCATTTCTCTTGTGCATCGGATACTTGTTGGTCTCACTTTCTTCCATTTTCATCATAGTAGGAAGCTGGATGGAAGGACCCCGATGCAAGCGAGCCTGGTGGGTAGAGATGACGGAGCAAAGGAGGAACCGGATGAAGACTACTTTGTATCTCGAAATTGTGAATTTTGTATGAATTAAGAGTTGTATGCAAAACATTTGACACTTGCCACTATATATGTATCTCGATCGGGCTCTAAGTAATGTGATGATGATGTCTATGTTATATCTGTGCAATGTACATGATATTTATATTATATCTGAATGTTGCTTGTATATAACACTGTGTATCCGTATTGTGTATACGTATTGCTGTGTATAAAGCTGTATATGTATACCAGGCAGCACAAAATCGTGTATAATACAAGCAAATTCCGTGGCGCACTAAGAAGCAATTGCAGTGGCGCACCCTTTTCGTGGCGCACCTAAGAACAAGTGCGCCACGAAACCTTATTTTTGTGGCGCACAATCAGGTGCGCCACAGAAAGCTTATTTTTGTGGCGACGTTTCTGTGGCGCACCACCCGTGCGCCACAGAATCAAATTTTCGTGCGCCACTGATGAGGCTTTTCCTACTAGTGCTCCATCGACACCACCGCCATCTCCATCAACGCTGCTGTCTCCCATGAGGAGGGAGTAGTTCTCCATCGAGGCTCGGGGCTGTACCGGTAGCTATGTGGTTAATCTCTCTCCTATGTACTTCAATACAATGATCTCATGAGCTGCTTTACATGATTGAGATCCATATGATGAGCTTTGTATCGCTACTAGTTGTGTGCTACTCATGTGATGTTATTAAAGTAGTCTATTCCTCCTGCATGGTGTAAAGGTGACTAGTGTGTGCACCGTGTGTTTCTTGTCGTAGGCTATGATCATGATCTCTTGTAGATTGTGGAGTTAATTATCATTATGATAGTATTGATGTGATCTATTCCTCCTTCATAGTGTAATGTGGACGAGTGTGTGCGCTATGTTAGTTCTTGGTTTATTTAGCAATGATCTATTATGCTCTAAGGTTATTTAAATATGAACATCGAATGTTGTGGAGCTTGTTAACTCCGGCATTGAGGTGCTCTTGTAGCCCTACACAACGACCGGTGTTTGTCATCCAACAAAAGAGTGTATGTAGCACATATGAGAAATAGTTATTTATTATGCGATCAATGTTGAGAGTGTCCACTAGTGAAAGTGTAATCCCTAGGCCTTGTTCCTAAATATCGCTATCGCTGCTTGTTTACTCGTTTCTACTCGCGTTACTACTGCTCATACTTATTTATACCACCTGTATTTCACTATCTCTTCGCCGAACTAGTGCACCTATTAGGTGTGTTGGGGACACAAGAGACTTCTTGCTTTGTGGTTGCAGTGGTTGCTTGAGAGGAATATCTTTGACCTCTTCCTCCCCGAGTTCGATAAACCTTGGGTGATCCACTTAAGGGAAAACTTGTTGTTGTTCTACAAACCTCTCGCTCTTGGAGGCCCAACACTGTCTACAAGAATAGAAGCACCCGTAGACATCAAGCTATTTTCTGGCGCCGTTGCCGGGGAGGAAAGGTAAAAGGTACTCACACTCCGGATCTCGGCTACTAAGCTATTTTCGCCGTTGTAAGTACTCGAAGCTATTTCCTTTAGATCCCGCAATTGCATCTTTTTGTTTATTGTTTACACTAGTTTGGCATAATGGACGACAATGAGCTTCTTATTCTATTTCCTGATTTAAGACATGGATGGTTTGATGCGAAAATTAAAAAACCTATGGAACCTTATTTGCATGTTGGTAGTAATATTAGTATGAACGCTTTGAACACCATTGTTGATAATGATATAGAAAATTCTAAGCTTGGGGAAGCTGGTTTTGCATGATCTTTTTAGTCCCCCAAGCATTGAGAAGAAAATTTTCTTTGATGATACTTTGCCTCCTATTTATGATGATTATAACGATAGTGGTCTTTTAGTGCCACCTACTATGGAGAGTAAATTTTGATTGTGATTATACTATGCCTCTTACACTTGATGATGAGAATAATAATGATAGCTACTTTGTTGAATTTGCTCCCACTACAACTAATAAAATTGATTATGCTTATGTGGAGAGTAATTATTTTATGCATGAGACTCATGATAAGAATGCTTTATGTGATAGTTATATTGTTGAGTTTGCTCATGATGCTACTGGACATTATTATGAGAGAGGAAAATATGGTTGTAGAAATTTTCATGTTACTAAAATACCTCTCTATATGCTTAAAATTTTGAAATTGAGCTTGTCTAGTTTTCCTATGCTTATTGCATTATGCCTACATAACTTGTTTATTTACAAGATTCCTTTTCATAGGAAGCATGTTAGACTTAAATGTGTTTTGAATTTGCCTCTTGATGCTCTCTTTTGCTTCAAATACTATTTCTTGCGAGTGCATCATTAAAACTGCTGAGCCCATCTTAATGGCTATAAAGAAAGAACTTCTTGGGAGATAACCCATGTGTTATTTTGCTACAGTACTTTGTTTTATATTTGAGTCTTGGAAGTTGTTTATTACTGTAGCAACCTCTCCTTATCTTAGTTTTATGTTTTGTTGTGCCAAGTAAAGTCTTTGATAGTAAAGTGAATACTAGATTTGGATTACTGCGCAGAAACAGATTTCTTTGTTGTCACGAATCTAGGCCTAATTCTCTGTAGGTAACTCATAAAATTATGCCAATTTACGTGAGTGATCCTCAGATATTTACGCAACTTTCATTCAATTTGGGAATTTTCATTTGAGCAAGTCTGGTGCCTCAATAAAATCCATCTTTACGGACTGTTCTGTTTTGACAGATTCTGCCTTTTATTTCGCATTGCCTCTTTTGCTATGTGGGATGGATTTCCTTGTTCCATTAACTTCCAGTAGCTTTATGCAATGTCCAGAAGTGTTAAGAATGATTGTGTCACCTCTGAACATGTTAATTTTTATTGTGCACTAACCCTCTAATGAGTTGTTTCGAGTTTGGTGTGGAGGAAGTTTTCAAGGGTCAAGAGAGGAGGATGATATACTATGATCAAGAAGAGTGAAAAGTCTAAGCTTGGGGATGCCCGGTGGTTCACCCCTGCATATTTCAAGAAGACTCAAGCATCTAAGCTTGGGGATGCCCAAGGCATCCCCTTCTTCATCGACAAATTATCAGGTTCCTTCTCTTGAAACTATATTTTTATTCGGTCACATCTTATGTACTTTACTTGGAGCGTCTTTGTGCTTTTATTTTTATTTTTGTTTTGTTATTTTCATTCTCTGAATAAATACATGCTTGTGTGGGAGAGAGACACGCTCCGCTGGTTCATATGAACACATGTGTTCTTAGCTCATAATATTCATGGCGAAGGTTGAAACTGCTTCGTTAATTGTTATATGGTTGGAAACGGAAAATGCTACATGTATTAATTGGTATGATGTCTTAAATAATGTGATACTTGGCAATTGTTGTGCTCATGTTTAAGCTCTTGCATCATATACTTTGCACCTATTAATGAAGAAATACATAAAGCTTGCTAAAATTTGGTTTGCATAATTGGTCTCTCTAAGGTCTAGATAATTTCTAGTAAAGAGTTTGAACAACAAGGAAGACGGTGTAGAGTCTTATAATGTTTACAATATGTCTTTTATGTGGGTTTTGCTGCGCCGGTTCATCCTTGTGTTTGTTTCAAATAACCTTGCTAGCCTAAACCTTGTATCGAGGGGGAATACTTCTCATGCATCCAAAATCCTTGAGCCAACCACTATGCCATTTGTGTCCACCATACCTACCTACTACATGGTATTTCTCCGCTATTCCAAAGTAAATTGCTTGAGTGCTACCTTTAAATAATTCAAAATTTATCACCTCTTATTTGTGTCAATGTTTTATAGCTCATGAGGAAGTATGTGGTGTTTTATCTTTCGATCTTGTCATTTACTTTTGACAGACTTTCACAATGGACTAGTGGCACATCCGCTTATCCAATAATTTTGCAAAAAGAGTTGGCAATGGGGTTCCCAGCCCCGATTAATTAACTTGCATTAATAATTCTCTTCACATGTTTTGCTCTTATTCATCAGTAAGCAACTTAATTTTGCAAATAGACACTCCTTCATGGTATGTGAATGTTGGAAGGCACCCGAGGATTCGGTTAGCCATGGCTTGTGTAAGCAAAAGGTTGGGAGGAGTGTCATCCATAAATAAAGAAAAACTAAACTAAAGTACATGTGTAAACAAAAGAGAAGAGGGATGATCTACCTTGCTCGGTAGAGATAACGTCCTTCATGGGAGCCGCTCTTGAAAGTCCGGTTGATGAGGTAGTTAGAGTGCCCACTACCATTCGTTGACAACAACAAACACCTCTCAAAATTTTACTTTTATGCTCTCTTTATGTTTTCAAAACCAAAGCTCTAGCACAAATATAGCAATCGATGCTTTCCTCTTTGAAGGACCTTTCTTTTACTTTTATGTTGAGTCAGTTCACCTATTTCTCTCCACCTCAAGAAGCAAACACTTGTGTGAACTGTGCATTGATTCTTACATACTTGCTTATTGCACTTGTTATATTGCTTTGCATTGACAATTATCCATGAGATATACATGTTACAAGTTGAAAGCAACCGCTGAAACTTAATCTTCCATTGTGTTGCTTCAATGTCTTTACTTTAAATTATTGCTTTATGAGTTAACTCTTATGCAAGACTTATTGATGCTTGTCTTGAAAGTGCTATTCATGAAAAGTCATTGCTTTATGATTCAGTTGTTTACTCATGTCATTACCATTGTTTTGATCGCTGCATTCATTACAATAGTATGATCAAGGTTATGATGGCATGTCACTCCAGAAATTATCTTTGTTATCGTTTACCTGCTCGGGACGAGCAGAAACTAAGCTTGGGGATGCTGATACGTCTCCGAGGTATCGATAATTTCTTGTGTTCCATGCCACATTATTGATGATATCTACATGTTTTATACACACTTTATGTCATTATCATGCGTTTTCCGGAACTAACCTATTGACGAGATGCCGAAGGGCCAGTTCCTGTTTTCTGCTGTTTTTGGTTTCAGAAATCCTAGTAAGGAAATATTCTCGGAATTGGACGAAATCAACGCCCAGGTTCCTATTTTGCCCGGAAGCATCCAGAACACCCGAGAGTCGCCAGAGGGGGGCCACACAGGCCCCAGATGATAGGGTGGCGCGGCCCACCCCTGGCCGCGCGGCCCTATGGTGTCGTCGCCCCTTCGACCTTCTGACGCCCCTCTTCGCCTATATAAAGGTCCCAGACCTAAAACCTCGATACGGAAAAGCCACGGTACGAGAAACCTTCCAGAGCCGCCGCCATCGCGAAGCCAAGATCTGGGGGACAGGAGTCTCTGTTCCGGCACGCCGGCGGGACGGGGAAGTGCCCCCGGAAGGCTCCTCCATCGACACCACCGCCATCTCCATCAACGCTGCTGTCTCCCATGAGGAGGGAGTAGTTCTCCATCGAGGCTCGGGGCTGTACCGGTAGCTATGTGGTTAATCTCTCTCCTATGTACTTCAATACAATGATCTCATGAGCTGCTTTACATGATTGAGATCCATATGATGAGCTTTGTATCGCTACTAGTTGTGTGCTACTCATGTGATGTTATTAAAGTAGTCTATTCCTCCTGCATGGTGTAAAGGTAACTAGTGTGTGCACCGTGTGGTTCTTGTCGTAGGCTATGATCATGATCTCTTGTAGATTGTGGAGTTAATTATCATTATGATAGTATTGATGTGATCTATTCCTCCTTCATAGTGTAATGTGGACGAGTGTGTGCGCTATGTTAGTTCTTGGTTTATTTTGCAATGATCTATTATGCTCTAAGGTTATTTAAATATGAACATCGACTGTTGTGGAGCTTGTTAACTCCGGCATTGAGGTTCTCTTGTAGCCCTACACAACGACTGGTGTTTGTCATCCAACAAAAGAGTGTATGTAGCACATATGAGAAAGAGTTATTTATTATGCGATCAATGTTGAGAGTGTCCACTAGTGAAAGTGTAATCCCTAGGCCTTGTTCCTAAATAATGCTATCGCTGCTTGTTTACTGTTTTACTGTGTTACTACTGCTGCGTTACTACTGCTCATACTTATTCATACCACCTGTATTTCACTATCTCTTCGCCGAACTAGTGCACCTATTAGGTGTGTTGGGGACACAAGAGACTTCTTGCTTTGTGGTTGCAGGGTTGCATGAGAGGGATATCTTTGACCTCTTCCTCCCCGAGTTCGATAAACCTTGGGTGATCCACTTAAGGGAAAACTTGTTGCTTGTTCTACAAACCTCTGCTCTTGGAGGCCCAACACTGTCTACAAGAATAGAAGCTCCCGTAGACATCAAGCTATTTTCTCGGCGCCGTTGCCGGGGAGGAAAGGTAAAAGGTACTCACACTCCGGATCTCGGCTACTAAGCTATTTTCGCCGTTGTAAGTACTCGAAGCTATTTCCTTTAGATCCTGCAATTGCATCTTTTTGTTTCTTGTTTACACTAGTTTGGCATAATGGACAAAAATGAGCTTCTTGTTCTATTTCCTGAGTTAAGACATGGATGGTTTGATCCGAAAATTAAAAAACTAATGGAACATATTAGCATGAATACTTTGAATACCATTGTTGCTAATGATATGGAAAATTCTAAGCTTGGGGAAGATGGTTTTGATGAGCATGATCTTTTTAGTCCCCCAAGCATTGAGGAGAAAATTTACTTTGATGATACTTTGCCTCCTATTTATGATGATTATAATGATAGTAGTCTTTTAGTACCACCTGTTATGGAGGATAAATTTGATTATGATTACAATATGCCTCCTATATTTGATGATGAGAATAATAATGATAGCTACTTTGTTGAATTTTCTCCCACTACAACTAATAAAATTGATTATGCTTATGCGGAGAATAATTATTTTATGCATGAGACTCATGATAAGAATGCTTTATGTGATAGTTATATTGTTGAGTTTGCTCATGATGCTACTGGACATTATTATGAGAGAGGAAAATATGGTTGTAGAAATTTTCATGTTACTAAAATACCTCTCTATATGCTTAAAATTTTGAAATTGAGCTTGTCTAGTTTTCCTATGCTTATTGCATTATGCCTACATAACTTGTTTATTTACAAGATTCCTTTTCATAGGAAGCATGTTAGACTTAAATGTGTTTTGAATTTGCCTCTTGATGCTCTCTTTTGCTTCAAATACTATTTCTTGCGAGTGCATCATTAAAACTGCTGAGCCCATCTTAATGGCTATAAAGAAAGAACTTCTTGGGAGATAACCCATGTGTTATTTTGCTACAGTACTTTTGTTTTATATTTGAGTCTTGGAAGTTGTTTATTACTGTAGCAACCTCTCCTTATCTTAGTTTTATGTTTTGTTGTGCCAAGTAAAGTCTTTGATAGTAAGGTGAATACTAGATTTGGATTACTGCGCAGAAACAGATTTCTTTGCTGTCACGAATCTGGGCCTAATTCTCTGTAGGTAACTCATAAAATTATGCCAATTTACGTGAGTGATCCTCAGATATTTACGCAACTTTCATTCAATTTGGGAATTTTCATTTGAGCAAGTCTGGTGCCTCAATAAAATCCATCTTTACGGACTGTTCTGTTTTGACAGATTCTGCCTTTTATTTCGCATTGCCTCTTTTGCTATGTGGGATGGATTTCCTTGTTCCATTAACTGTCCAGTAGCTTTATGCAATGTCCAGAAGTGTTAAGAATGATTGTGTCACCTCTGAACATGTTAATTTTTATTGTGCACTAACCCTCTAATGAGTTGTTTCGAGTTTGGTGTGGAGGAAGTTTTCAAGGGTCAAGAGAGGAGGATGATATACTATGATCAAGAAGAGTGAAAAGCTCTAAGCTTGGGGATGCCCCGGTGGTTCACCCCTGCATATTTCAAGAAGACTCAAGCATCTAAGCTTGGGGATGCCCAAGGCATCCTCTTCTTCATCAACAAATTATCAGATTCCTTCTCTTGAAACTATATTTTTATTCGGTCACATCTTATGTACTTTACTTGGAGCGTCTGTGTGCTTTTATTTTTGTTTTGTTTTGTTATTTTCATTCTCTGAATAAATACATGCTTGTGTGGGAGAGAGACACGCTCCGCTGGTTCATATGAACACATGTGTTCTTAGCTCATAATATTCATGGCGAAGGTTGAAACTTGCTTCGTTAATTGTTATATGGTTGGAAACGGAAAATGCTACATGTAGTAATTGGTATGATGTCTTAAATAATGTGATACTTGGCAATTGTTGTGCTCATGTTTAAGCTCTTGCATCATATACTTTGCACCTATTAATGAAGAAATACATAAAGCTTGCTAAAATTTGGTTTGCATAATTGGTCTCTCTAAGGTCTAGATAATTTCTAGTAAAGAGTTTGAACAACAAGGAAGACGGTGTAGAGTCTTATAATGTTTACAATATGTCTTTTATGTGGGTTTTGCTGCACCGGTTCATCCTTGTGTTTGTTTCAAATAACCTTGCTAGCCTAAACCTTGTATCGAGAGGGAATACTTCTCATGCATCCAAAATCCTTGAGCCAACCACTATGCCATTTGTGTCCACCATACCTACCTACTACATGGTATTTCTCCGCTATTCCAAAGTAAATTGCTTGAGTGCTACCTTTAAATAATTCAAAATTTATCACCTCTTATTTGTGTCAATGTTTTATAGCTCATGAGGAAGTATGTGGTGTTTTATCTTTCGATCTTGTCATTTACTTTTGACAGACTTTCACAATGGACTAGTGGCACATCCGCTTATCCAATAATTTTGCAAAAAGAGCCGGCAATGGGGTTCCCAGCCCGATTAATTAACTTGCATTAATAATTCTCTTCACATGTTTTGCTCTGATTCATCAGTAAGCAACTTAATTTTGCAAATAGACACTCCTTCATGGTATGTGAATGTTGGAAGGCACCCGAGGATTCGGTTAGCCATGGCTTGTGTAAGCAAAAGGTTGGGAGGAGTGTCATCCATAAATAAAGAAAAACTAAACTAAAGTACATGTGTAAACAAAAGAGAAGAGGGATGATCTACCTTGCTGGTAGAGATAACGTCCTTCATGGGAGCCGCTCTTGAAAGTCGGGTTGATGAGGTAGTTAGAGTGCCCACTACCATTCGTTGACAACAACAAACACCTCTCAAAATTTTACTTTTATGCTCTCTTTATGTTTTCAAAACCAAAGCTCTAGCACAAATATAGCAATCGATGCTTTCCTCTTTGAAGGACCATTCTTTTACTTTTATTGTTGAGTCAGTTCACCTATTTCTCTCCACCTCAAGAAGCAAACACTTGTGTGAACTGTGCATTGATTCTTACATACTTGCATATTGCACTTGTTATATTGCTTTGCATTGACAATTATCCATGAGATATACATGTTACAAGTTGAAAGCAACCGCTGAAACTTAATCTTCCATTGTGTTGCTTCAATGTCTTTACTTTAAATTTATTGCTTTATGAGTTAACTCTTATGCAAGACTTATTGATGCTTGTCTTGAAAGTGCTATTCATGAAAAGTCATTGCTTTATGATTCAGTTGTTTACTCATGTCATTACCATTGTTTTGATCGCTGCATGTCATTACAATAGTATGATCAAGGTTATGATGGCATGTCACTCCGAAATTATCTTTGTTATCGTTTACCTGCTCGGGACGAGCGAAACTAAGCTTGGGGATGCTGATACGTCTCCGAGGTATCGATAATTTCTTGTGTTCCATGCCACATTATTGATGATATCTACATGTTTTATACACACTTTATGTCATTATTCATGCATTTTCCGGAACTAACCTATTAACGAGATGCCGAAGTGCCAGTTCCTGTTTTCTGCTTGTTTTTGGTTTCGAAATCCTAGTAAGGAAATATTCTCGGAATTGGACGAAATCAACGCCCGGGTTCCTATTTTGCCCGGAAGCATCCGAACACCCGAGAGTCGCCGGAGGGGGCCACACAGGCCCCGGATGATAGGGTGGCGCGGCCCACCCCCTGGCCGCGCGGCCCTATGGTGTCGTCGCCCCTTCGACCTTCTGACGCCGCCTCTTCGCCTATATAAAGGTCCCAGACCTAAAACCTCGACACGGAAAAGCCACGGTACGAGAAACCTTCCAGAGCCGCCGCCATCGCGAAGCCAAGATCTGGGGGACAGGAGTCTCTGTTCCGGCACGCCGCCGGGACGGGGAAGTGCCCCCGGAAGGCTCCTCCATCGACACCACCGCCATCTCCATCAACGCTGCTTGTCTCCCATGAGGAGGGAGTAGTTCTCCATCGAGGCTCGGGGCTGTACCGGTAGCTATGTGGTTAATCTCTCTCCTATGTACTTCAATACAATGATCTCATGAGCTGCTTTACATGATTGAGATCCATATGATGAGCTTTGTATCGCTACTAGTTGTGTGCTACTCATGTGATGTTATTAAAGTAGTCTATTCCTCCTGCATGGTGTAAAGGTGACTAGTGTGTGCACCGTGTGGTTCTTGTCGTAGGCTATGATCATGATCTCTTGTAGATTGTGGAGTTAATTATCATTATGATAGTATTGATGTGATCTATTCCTCCTTCATAGTGTAATGTGGACGAGTGTGTGCGCTATGTTAGTTCTTGGTTTATTTTGCAATGATCTATTATGCTCTAAGGTTATTTAAATATGAACATCGAATGTTGTGGAGCTTGTTAACTCCGGCATTGAGGTGCTCTTGTAGCCCTACACAACGACTGGTGTTTGTCATCCAACAAAAGAGTGTATGTAGCACATATGAGAAAGAGTTATTTATTATGCGATCAATGTTGAGAGTGTCCACTAGTGAAAGTGTAATCCCTAGGCCTTGTTCCTAAATATCGCTATCGCTGCTTGTTTACTCGTTTTACTTGCGTTACTACTGCTGCGTTACTACTGCTCATACTTATTTATACCACCTGTATTTCACTATCTCTTCGCCGAACTAGTGCACCTATTAGGTGTGTTGGGGACACAAGAGACTTCTTGCTTTGTGGTTGCAGGGTTGCTTGAGAGGAATATCTTTGACCTCTTCCTCCCTGAGTTCGATAAACCTTGGGTGATCCACTTAAGGGAAACTTGCTGTTGTTCTACAAACCTCTGCTCTTGGAGGCCCAACACTGTCTACAAAAATAGAAGCACCCGTAGACATCACACGGCAAAGGTGTTGGGCATTGCCGTGCCTCATCCTTTGCCGTGCTCGCAGCTGGGTTGCACGGCAAAGCAGTCTTTACCTAGTGTTTTTAACAAACGCACAGTAAAGAAGCCTTTGCCTAGTGTAAGCGCACGGAAAAGATGTAAAAACTGTATTTTTTCTCATCTCAAAAGGCGTGGCATGGTATAGTTATCAACAAATAAACACTTGGCTCAATGGCAAGGTTGCACGCTTTCCCTACTCTATGTCCTTGGTTTGATTCCCAGACGGCCGGACCAGCCAGTTTGGAGCCTTTTTTTTAGATAAAAACATGTTAGGCACACGACAAAGAAGCGACCTTTACGGTGCTGCGTCGCATGGCAAAGCCTTTGCCGTGCAATTTTAGCGAGTCGCACGGCAAAGAAGCCTTTGCCGTCAATGGCATTACCGTGCGACCTTTGTCGTGCGGCGTCGCACGACAAAGCCTTTGCCGTGCAATTTTAGCGAGTCGCACGGCAAAGAAGCCTTTGCCGTCAATGGTATTACCGTGTGACCTTTGTCGTGCGGTGTCGCACGGCAAAGCCTTTTCCGTGCATATATGGCTCTTTGCCTTGCAAATAATTGCACGACAAAGTCTTATTTTCCCGTAGTGTCTTGTGCCTGATACCGATACACGTCCCGTGCACACAACCCACATAACAGGGATGGAGAGCCCATAGATCCAATCTCCAATCACAGATGCTTTCTTGTAAAAAAAAAGAGGAAAACAAGGACATTACCTTGGTAAGAAACAAAGGAAAATGAGATAGACAATGAGAACTCAACAACGGACCAGATAATGAGCCATTTAAACAAAATGATATAATGAGGGAAGAAGGCCAATGCCGAAATGTGCATGTTTCGCTAAACTAAAAGTAGATAAATTTTATCATTGGTTTCAAGTCATACATCCGTCCGCTTCTTATTGGATACCAAAATATGTATCTATCTAAATTACAAAACAGCTAGCTCTTGAATAGTCACTTAAAATGAAAATAATTACAATTACAAATTCTTGAGTATGGCTTTTGACTTGCCACAATAAGATTTCAAATAAATGATTATCATTTATTTATACTAAACTTTTTTACTTATTTATAACTCACTCAATACATATAAAACTTAAACTAGTATACATTAAAAAATCAATAAATGAATGATATAACAGTGATGTAAAAATACAATATTCTTTGTTATACAACTTTAGCGACTTATTTACAATTTATGTAATTTTTAACCATAATTTGCGATGAAAATTACATTATTTTTCAATTTTATTTCCATTTAAAGCCTTTCATCAATCTGAATCTCTCAAAATCAGAGAAAAATAAAATCTAATGCTTTGCTGATTAATTATTTTACCCTTCAATGTATCGTAGTATATATGCATGTCTTCTCATGTACTTTTGTTCTCAAGTATCTTGGTTGTGAGTTCTAAGCCACTTTGGTTTCAAAAAATATCTTGTATTTTCAAGGTTATTATGTCTGAAAATTCTACAGTAGTTGAGCGCATCAAGTCCAAGTTCCCGCCAAAGTAAGACACTTAACTAAGTACGTGTCATCACTCATCAGACAGGTGATTGAGCGCATTGTGCATCAAAGTGTGGCTACGTACGTTACGTCCTCGTGTCGACGCTATTTGATGCAGTACCATCTGAGTGTCCGTATGTACGGACTACGCATCTGTCGTGTTTCTAGGTGGAAAATGTCTCTTTACTTGCTCATCTTCCTGTCTGTAATTCCACTAGTAGAAAAATAGGCTTCCGTCCATCCCCATTAGTCCCGAAACTATTCGAACCGCGACTAAAGGGGGCTTTAGTCGCGGTTCGGGAGGCAACCCGCGACTAATGCTCTATCCGAGACGAAAGGGTACCCCATCCGGCGGAAAGTCCCCAACCGCGACTAAAGGTTTTTCCGAGTTTTTTTACTCCCACGCACCCTGCACCCCCCCCCCCCCTCCCCCCCGTGGATCGCCTTTTTTTGGTTTGTAAAATACAAAAGAAAATGATAGAAAATTCAAGAAAAAAAATTGTTTTCAGATTCTTGTATGTTATGCAACCTACTGTTCGGAGAAATTAAGAAATTCGAATTTTCACTTTTTTTGCAAAAAAAGTTTAAAAAATGGTAAAACCGCAATAACTTTTGCATACGATGTCGGAAAAAAAACGTATAATATATCAAAAAAATCCTAGGAAAAAGTTACATCCGAATTCACCCGGGTTTACCCGGTTAGCCAATTTTTAGATTCTCAAAATTCCAAATGAAAATACGAAAGCAGGAAGATTTTAGTTTTTGCTATAAATTTTGGATTTTATTATTTTTTATTTTTTAAAAAAATTAAAATTAATAATTGTATCATGCATAAAGATTACTATTACTTTTACCCTTTTAGATTTTCAAATTTTTAGGTTTGGCAAAAAAATTAGAAAAATTAAAAAATTAAAAAAAATTAAAAAAAATAATAAAAATTAAAAGTTAATGTTTATTTATTTATTCAAGATTATTACATCATTGCTTTCTTTATTAAAAGAATTATTTGAAATTCAAACAATAAAAAAAATTGACATCGACAAACATATGTTAATACAATTGATATGATACAACTATCACATACATACGCGCGAAGCAATTGGATGGGGGACGGGATGGAACTCGGAAGTTAAGCGTGCTAGTATGGGAGGATGGGTGACCGAGCGGGAAGTTTGACCACGAGTAAGTAATTTGACTAGAGATAAGTATAGTTAGAGATAGAGACTAAGCTATGCAAATAACTGAAATAATAGAAATTCTGAAAAAAAATAGAAAAAAACGGAGTGAAAAAAAATTAGAAACCCAAATGAATTAAATTTTTTTAACGAAATAGCCTTTAGTCCCGGTTGGGGACACCAACCGCGACTAAAGGTCCTTTGCCCAGGCGCACGCTAGCCGCCCACGTGGACGGGCCTTTAGTCGCGGTTCGCAAGCAACCGCGACTAAAGAGGGGGGGCTTTAGTCGCGCTTAGTTATTCGCGGTTGCGCAACCGCGACTAATGGCAGTTGCGCACTGCGACTAATGGCAGTTGCACACCGCGACTAATGGCCTTTTTTCTACCAGTGTTCTGAGTGATGTAATGGTAATATTTGTAACACGTCTAAATGTAAAAAATGGACAGTTGTCAGTCACACACAGCCTGGTTTAGATTCACACAAACAGCTGTGATAATGGTATGACCTACTCAATATTCTTATTAATTTTATTACTGTCATTTTAGCATTTGAATTTCAAAACAGTCGTTCTCGACCACTTATGTGTTATAAATATGTCTTAGATTTGGTCGAAATGTGGCTATAAAAAAAGTAGATTTATTACTTGCCACAAGACAATGGTTCTATCACATGGCAGGTAGTTAGAAGCAAATATTAGAACAAAAAAATGGTAGAAGTTCATAAATATTCCTACAGTATTCTTTAAAAAAAATTAACGTCCAAAATGTTAGAACCACAATTTACTTCTCTGTTATCATTTAAATTTTTAAAAATTATTGGTTTGATTTGTAGTATCCAAAACATTACTACCTTAAAAAGAATGTTTCTGGGCGATTTGTAGCATCCTCGATTGTATACCTAGTTTGTTATTGTGGTTGGCTGTATAGGGCATGCAAGAAAATCCTAGAGTTTGCCGCGATGGATGGGGGGAATAGCCAAATAAAGGAAACCAAACTGAGGCTGATTTGTAGTTAACGAGGCTCAAGTGTGACCTGGACGGAGAATCACAACGACGGGTGGAGGACCTTCTTCACAGGGAGCCTTGTACTTATTGCTCCAAGCAAACAGTTGACAATAGTTTTACGAACGTCACTGGGACGAAGCAAAATAACGGCATCAATGTTTTTTTAGACGGAACTATATATCCTCATTCCATTAATTAGTAGGCTCAGCAAGATCGTTGGCCAGCAGCACCATATAACATTGTTTGGCAGGTCATCCATGCATCCACAGACGGATCGGCACCTTACTACTAGCACCCAACGCAGCTAGTGCGTGTGCAACAAACTATTGGACAGTAAACAAAGGAAACTGAAGGAAAATTCAGATTAACAAAGGACTTGATATCTCTATAGATCACTCCCTCGGGGGCTAGATCGATCGAAGCTTGTTGATTGGATGGCATGAACGAGGTTTTGCGCATGTTGTTTTTGCTCATGTCATGTTGATCAGACAAAAAGTGTATTTGGTGCCTGTGGCCTGTGGGTTTAAGGAACGGGCCGGAGAGTAAACGAACATGATCCGAAACCAGCGGAGCCTCGTGACCGATACCGATACGCCTACGTGTCCCGTGCAGCGTGCACACAGCAGAGCCCACATAACAAGGGCGGAGAGCCCACAGATAGATCCAATCTGGAGCCACAGATTTCATCACAATCGTCAACGCTCCGCACGACTTCCCGACTCCATCGGGCCCCACGATCCTACCGTCCCCACCTGTCACAGACACACACACGGCCACACGGGCGCACCCTGATCCACAAAATACCCGCGTGGGGCGCCCGGTCGTTACGCAACGCTTTCCTTCAATCCCCTGCTCCTGCTCTGCCGCCGTTTCCTCTGCCTCATCCGCCTCGCCGCCCCCGCCTCCACTCCGGTTCCAATCCAACCACCACAACATCCAATCCCGGGTCACTCATCGATCCGCCGCGGCGGCGGCGCGCCGTGGCCCGCCCGGACTCCCCAATGGTCGACCCCCAGCCCTAACCCTAGCACGCCCAACCGCCCCGCCCGCAATGGCCATCGTCATCGGCGGCGACGCGCCCGCGCACCGGAAGCTTGCCGGCTTCCTCCGCGCGGTCGTCTCCGTCCCCGCCGCCGCCGCCACCGCCGGATCGATCCGCCCGCTGTCCCCCTGCACCCTCACCGCGTGCGGCGCCGTGCCCCTCGCGCCCCTCCCCGACGACGCGCCCTCCCACTCGCACTCGCGCGCCACCGCCACCCCGCGGGGCCCGGCCAAGTGGCGCGCCACCGGCGGCAGCGTCCTCCGCCAGCTGCGGGCGCTCGCGGGCCACCGCTGCGTCGAGGTCGACGGCACCGTCCTCCGGGTCGCCCTCAGGGACGGGGAGGACGAGGCCAGGGCCGTGCTGCTGCTCGACGTCTACCTGCCTGTAGCAGCATGGTCCGGGTGGCAGTTCCCGCGCTCCCGCGCGTCCGCCGCCGCCGCGGTCTTCAAGCACCTCAGGTGCCTCTCCTCTGCTGCCCTCCTCTGCTTTTATTTGTTTGATGCGCGCATTGCTCTGTACCCCTCTGGATTTGAATTGCCTCGATCGTCTTTTCCGGATCTAGGGCACTCACAAGAGTGCCCGCCCTTCTAGGCAAACAATTTCTTGTGCGTGCTGGGTTTTGGGGTAACAGGATTATGGCATTTCGGTAGGGATCACTCGTGGCTACATAAATACAGCCTTCCGATGCCGGAATTCTACCATCTCGCCGCCTCGTTTGGTCCAATTTGCCACTACTGTTGCAATTACCTCCCGGCCTTGTCTTGTGTGATCGAATTTGGTACTGTCACTATCACCTCGCACCCTTGTGTGTAACTTGGGTGATTGCTATCTGCCATCTCAAACTGTGACAAATTTCCTCATTGATATGCAGTTAATCCCTATAGTTTCAACCCCTCTGCATTTTCTACTTCATACTCACTAATGTGTCAAAACTTTCAAAAGGCCATTAAGGTGTTGTTGGCAGATTACTCTGCATTTTCTGTGGATTTGACTGAAATTAATAGTAAAGTTTATTACCAGCTTTGTCACCAAGTACTATTTCAGAAAAAGTTAATCAACATAGCTTCCCAACTTCTCATGTTTACTGCATTTTAGTTAGTACATATCTAGTACACGTGAGTTAATCATTCCAGCAACTATTCAAGTAGGGCCGGTACTAATTTCTGCAATTCCTCCTGTTGATACTGCTTAAATCCTAGTCTAACGCTATATTCTTTTGCAGTTGCAATTGGGATGCTAGGAAGGCTCTAGTTGACTTTGACTGGACTTCTCGGGACAATGCACACTGTGACGACCAGTATATTTGGAGCTGCACCGATTGCCATGTCCTGGGCTGCGAGGTTCATCAGATATCAGCTGTATCGAATAATGAGAAGTCCTTTGACCTGCATGAAATCTTCAAAGTGCTCCCTAGCGTTAGGGCGGAGAAGGCGATGCGGATAACAAGAGTAATACCCGATGTTGTTTCGGATGAAGCGCTGGAGCCGGGTATCTGGGATATCCCGGATGATGTATTGAATAAGGTGCTGATCCGGCTTAAACCCAGGGATTTAATAAGAGTGGCAGCTAGCTGTCATCATCTAAGGCAACTTGCTTCCTCTATTATGCCTTGCATGAAGCTGAAGCTTTTTGCTCATCAAGAGGCGGCTGTCGAATGGATGTTGAGGCGGGAGCAGAACTCGGAGCCCTTAGCGCACCCTCTATGCAAGAATTTCTGCACCGAGGATGGCTTTCCTTTCTTCATCAATGTTACCTCTGGTGAAATATTCACCGGGGTTGCTCCAACCATAAATGACTTCGGTGGAGGTATGTTCTGTGATGAACCTGGATTAGGAAAGACAGTGACTGCATTGTCTCTTATTCTCAAAACGCAAGGAACTTTAGCAGAACCTCCAAAAGGGGTAGATATAAAGTGGTGCATGCATAAAACAGATAAAAAGTATGGATACTATGAATTCAACACCAGCGACTGTTCGAACCGAAATGATATTTCATCTGAGTCAAAAAGGCTTGCGGGAAAGGATGTTGTTGAAGAAGACGGTGACTCTGTTCCCAGCACAAGATCATCAAGAAAGAGAGGCAGGTTAGTAAACCCTGACCTATCGAGGGTCAACATGCCTCTGTCAGGTGAGAAGTCACCAGAATCATGCAACCCACATCCAATGCCAGCTACTCAAGTACTGAAGTTCACGAAAAACTTGAATCATGTTAGGAAAAACCTCATGGATGCTTACAGCAATGATTCAGCTGGCACTAAAAGGAAGAGAGACACCACCTCTGAATTAAGTGAGACGTGGGTTCAGTGTGATGGTTGCAGAAAGTGGCGGAGGCTATCAGATGGAACTGTTCTTGATTCTACCACCGCATGGTTTTGCAGTATGAATGCCGATGCTGCACGGAAAACATGCACTGCTTCAGAGGAATCCTTTGATATCAAAAGTAAGATAACCTATTTGCCAGGGTTTTACAAGAAAGATGAATTGCCAGGGAATGAGCAGAATGTATCGTTTTTTGCGAACATATTGAAAGATAGTGTTTCTTTGATCAACTCTGAAACCAAGAAGGCTTTATTGTGGCTGGCAAAACTTCCTCTTGTAAAACATCTTCAGATGGAATCAGTTGGTTTGACACGCCCAGTTTTGGATGCACGTGCAACCATAGGCAAGGGTGCCCGCCCGTATTTCAAGATTTTTCAAGCATTTGGTCTTGTGAGGAAAATTGAGAAAGGTGTAACTCGGTGGTATTATCCATCTATGCTTGATGATTTGGCCTTTGACTCGACTGCGCTTGAAATTGCTCTTGAAAAACCTCTGGATTTAGTGAGGTTTTATTTATCTAGGGCCACCTTGATAGTTGTGCCTGCTAATTTAATTGATCACTGGACAACACAGATAGAACGCCATGTTTCCTCGGATACACTGAATGTTTATGCATGGGGAGATCACAAGAAGCCGCCGAATGCTCACCTCCTTGCTTGGGACTATGACATTGTCATAACCACATTTAGCAGATTAAGCGCAGAATGGGGTCCACAGAAGAGAAGTATTTTAAAGCAGATCCATTGGTTTAGGGTAATATTAGATGAAGGTCACACTTTAGGTTCCAGTCTCGCCCTGACAAACAAATTGCAGATGGCCGTTTCTTTGGTTGCTTCAAACAGGTGGATTTTAACTGGTACGCCTACACCAAACACACCAACTAGTCAGGTTGCGCATCTTCACCCCATGCTTAAGTTTCTTCATGAAGAAGCTTATGGTGAAAACTACCAGTCATGGGACTCTGGAATTCATAGGCCCTTTGAGGCACAAATGGAAGAGGGGCGCATTCGCCTTGTGGAGCTGCTTCGAAGGACCATGATTAGTGCAAGAAAAGCAGATCTTAAAAATATTCCTCCTTGCATAAAGAATATAACTTTTGTAGACTTCAGTGAGGGGCATGCGAAAAGTTACAATGAACTGGTTGTTACTATTCGCCGGAATATACTGATGGCTGATTGGAATGACCCTTCCCATGTGGAATCACTTCTGAACCCCAAGCAGTGGAAATTTCGTACTACTACTATAAGGAATGTCCGCTTGTCTTGCTGTGTTGCCGGGCATATTAAAGTTGGAGAGGCTGGTCAGGATATACAAGAAACTATGGATGAGTTGATGAAGCTGGGTCTTGACCCTTCTTCAGAGGAATATCAATCCATAAGATTTGCTCTGTTCAATGGCACCGATTGCGTAAGGTATGAAAGTTATAAACAAAAACTAGATCGTATTATCCATCAATCAGATAAATCTGACTTGCTCAAACATTCATATTGCTATCTTCAGGTGCCGAGATTGGTGCCGCTTACCTGTTATAACACCTTGTCGGCATCTGCTGTGCCATGATTGTGTAGCTTTGGATAGTGAGAAATGCATAGTATGCGGCAACAATTATGAGATGCAGTCTCCCGAAACTCTTGCAAGGCCAGAAAATCCAAACCCAAAATGGCCAGTTCCAAAGGATCTAATTGAATTGCAGCCTTCATATAAGCAGGTATGTACTTGAAACTATATGATGCCATGTAACTTCTTCAGGGCTTCAGGCACTTCGTTCTTCGTGTATTTATTTCCCCTTTTTATGCAGGATGACTGGGATCCAGATTGGCAGTCAACAACTAGCAGCAAAGTTGCTTATTTGGTTGAGAAGTTGAGAAGTTTGCGAGAAGCAAACATAAAACTTGGGTACTCTACTAGCACCAATGGTGCTGGTCTTGCCAGTAATAACCCGCAGACCAGGTTACCACAGACATTGCCTGACAAAGTAATAATATTCTCTCAGTTTCTGGAGCATATTCATGTGATTGAGCAGCAGGTAAATTTTAAAGCCATATTTATTTTTTAGTTAAAAGTATGAATTTGTTGGTTAACGATTTCCTTCTGTTCAGTTGACTATTGCTGGCATAACGTATGCTGGAATGTACAGTCCCATGCCTTTGGGCACTAAGGTATGTGTTGTTCTTCTTTTTCTCCATACTTGTGACATATATCTAAGGGCTAGATAATATGCTACCACGTTCTTATCTTTCGCCGAAAGAGAAACATTTTTTAAAACTGGGAGACAACAAATTTTTGGCCTTTTCTTTGCCTTGGTGAACCTTAGTGGCAATCATTTGATATCACATTACTCCATCCTTCCATCCCTGTCCCTTGATATGTAGTATCTCCCCTTCTCTTCCACTACCCTGATTGCCTGATGTGTACCTCTTTAGTGCCTGACTTGCCTCTTGGTTCCTACTGGACTGCACGTCCTCCTTTTTACAGTGGAGCAAAATAGGCTGGCTAATTAGGCAAAAATATTGTAAAGTATGCTTTAGCATCTCTGAGAACATTTTGTGACTTATCTGTGTATTGCCGCAATTATTTTCAGAGAAGTGCATTGATGAAGTATAAAGAGGATCCAACGTGCATGGCTTTACTGATGGACGGAACTGCAGCACTGGGCCTTGATTTGAGTTTTGTGAATCATGTTTTTCTGATGGAACCAATATGGGATAGGAGGTAATCCAATTTCTCTGTTACTGACCTACTGTTGTCTGGTCCTGCATCAAAATAGGGTACACACTTTTTTGCTGGGATGCGCATAATAAAAGTAGAAATGAAAGTTGACTACCTGATGCTATGCACATAAGTATGTTTTCCTGTTTTACATGTATCTGAAATAGGATATTTTGTATTCGTACTGGTATTTGGCTGGCATATTCTTTAACCCTCTGAGAGGATATTTCTTATTAGCCATCAAATTTTCACTACTAGTGTGTATGACCGACAGGTATAGACTGATGCTTATTTTTTTTCTCTGATTAGTATGGAGGAGCAAGTCATTAGTCGTGCACATCGAATGGGTGCAACCCGTCCCATAAATGTTGAAACTCTGGCTATGCGTGGTACCATCGAAGAGCAGATGATAAAACTTCTACAGGTTTGTGTGCATCACATTGTTGATAGCATTTTCACTGTGAATCAAATCTTGCGTATTGAATATATGCTCTGTCTACAGGACTCGAGCGCTTGCAGAAAGATGGTTAATAAGGGAGCAGGCAGCACCGACAATGAAGGTGCCCGGCCTCACCGGAGTCTGCATGATTTCGCCGAAAGCAGCTATCTGGCGAAACTCAGCTTTGTGAAAGGCTCCAACAAGACGAACTAGCTAGGTTCCGTTTGGAATTCTTTTGTTTGTTTGTTTGTTCATAGGCCCTTGAAATCAATATTTTGGTACAGTAGAAGATAAAACTCACGGTCTTGTGGAGCTTTATGGACTTGTACTGAACCTGTGTCCCTTTTCGTTTCACTGAAAGCAGTGCAATATAATCGGTTGGAGTACGTACATGTTGATTTCCACGTAGCTGCTTATAACAAATTCATGTTATTAGCTGCTTATAACAAATTCATGTTATTAAAAGGAGAATGGAAGTTGCTGAACTAATAAGCCTCCAAACACCTGAATTACTCCATCCACTATATATCCAGTAGAATTACTGTTCCGTACCGGTTTATTAGGGGTACTTGAA
>NC_061513.1:26179280-26210200 GCF_022539505.1 Lolium rigidum | reverse complement strand
CAACACTAGTACTTGAAACAATACAACACTAGTATTAAGAGCATCTCCAACAGGCGCTGTAAAATCTTGCGCGCTATACCGGCGATTGGGCGCGCTGTATACCGCTCGCGCGCGGCATAGCGAATTTGCCCCCGGCGGAGGCTGTATTTTGCAGCGCGCGTTGGTGTGCGAAAAACGCACCTCCGCCAGAGGCGCTATTTTGCAGCGCGCGCGTCACAAACTGCTAATCCGACCGTTTTTTTTTGAAAATTCATCAAACAAACTATGAAATTTGATCGAAAATACGAATATATTTAAAGTGCGACGATACAATGCGACATTTAAACGAAAATACTAAATAAACTACTACTCGGACTGGTCGTCGGACTCCCAGTCGAAGTCGGAGCTGCTCAGTGTCGTGTCCGACACCGGCGTCGACGTCGTCGTGTACTGGAAGTCGGAGGAGGACGAGAGGACGACGGTCGACGGCCCTGCGGCGTTCTTCCTTTCCTCCTTCCTCCTCGCCGCCGCGTCGGCTCCTCGCCTTCTTCCTCGCCGCGGACTCGGCGCGGCGCTTCTCGCGGCTCGCCTTCTTCTTCGCTTTCATCGCCGCCTTGTCCTCCTCCTTCGCGCGTAGAAGGCCTCCGTGGCGGCGACGTCCTCGGGGAAGCGCCGCGCCCATTCGACGCGCAGCGCCTCGTCGCGCTCGGCGATGAGGAGGCGCTGCTCCAGCTCCCGATGGCGGCGCTGCTGTTCGCGCGTGATCATCGGCGACGGCGGCGCCAGCATCTCCGCCTGCTCGCGCGTGAAGACATCATCGAAGTTCGTCGACCGACGCGAGCGGCCGAGCCGCCACGCGACGGCGTCGTACGCCCGCGCCGCCTCGTGCGCGGTGTCGAAGGTGCCGAGGCGGATCCGCTCCTCGCCGGAGCGGATTTCCGCGTCGAACCGGCCGCTCGGCCGCGCCCGGACGCCGTGGTAGCCGGGAGGAGGGGCGGCGGCGCGGAGGCATCTCGCGGACGGAGGTGGAGCGGCGCGGGAGGAGGCGGAGCGGCCGGAGGTGGAGCGGCGCGGGAGGGAGAGAGACGAGGAGGGAGAGAGACGCGTGGAGGAAGTGACAGTTGCCCGCGCTCGCGCGTGGCGTGTTTATACCGCGCGCGCCATCGCACGCGGCAAGTTTCCCGCGCGGGATAGCGCGAAAGCGCGCGGGCGGCAATTTTTTTAGCGCGCGCCTTTTTCCCGCCTCTGCTGGAGCAGTGCGGCAGCGCCCGCGCGCGGCAAACCGGCGGTTTTTTTTACCGCGCGGGCCTTTTAGCGCGTTTGTTGGAGATGCTCTAACGTCAGGAACATCCAATCCCAGCCCTCAGTTCTTCTTGAGCTTGGGTCTCTCCAGTGACACTAGAAAACATATTTTGTCTTTTGGTGTCCGACAAGGAAGCTTTGAAGTGGGATGGAGTCGCGACCGTGAGAAATGCCCTGTGCGCCGACCGAGGCTGATCCGGCTGCATACCCTTTTCTGGCGCATGGCGGTCCCCGATCGGTGAGTCCG
This sequence comes from Lolium rigidum, assembly GCF_022539505.1. Classification (NCBI taxonomy): domain Eukaryota; kingdom Viridiplantae; phylum Streptophyta; class Magnoliopsida; order Poales; family Poaceae; genus Lolium; species Lolium rigidum. The sequence continues at coordinate 26,208,672 of NC_061513.1, read as the reverse complement.
CCCTCCGCCGCTCCTGTGGCCCGTTCGCGGTAGCTGTGGCCGCATGGGTACGCCTTTGGAGCCCCGGCCATTTGAGCCCAAAATAAACGTGCTCATGCTAAATTAGCCTCAACACACCTCACTTAATCAGCATACACGTAAATTTTAATCATTTTGCCACACTCGGCAAACAAACAACACACGGCAAAGTGTATAAAATATACTCGGCTAATAATTGCACACGACTCTTTGCCGAGAGTCCCTTCATGACACTCGGCAAAGGCAAGTGCCACGTGGCCACTTCATCACGCACCCGACGACTGGACTGACGCCATGGCATAACGAGGTGGCCTTGGCAGGTCAGCTCAACCTAATAGAGGTATCCTACGCATGACACATTTCATGCCTCCATCACGAAGATACAAATTACTTTCACTCTATGTAACAACGCAATGCTCTTAGTGGTAATACGGATGCACATAGAAAAAAGAAAAATTACAGAAAAAGTCCTGTGACAGTGTTATGTCCCTTGTAGAGTGGACCAAACAACACCAATAATTCATTTCACCAAAAGCTATGCCACGAAGAAGGGAACAATGCACAAGCACCGTCATCATCCTGATCTTAGATCATAGGTTTTCACCCAAGAAAAAGTCCGTGCTCACAAAACAATACCTTCAACAAGGCAGTTGCGAGACACAACCAATTAAAGCCAGGTATTGGATTTTCACCATGCAAATTTAGACTTATAATTTATCATGTGTTTTCGTCCCTACTTGCCGATGCTGCTGCTCCAAGTCATGAAACACCAAGCCAAGACCTCTTCACAACTAGGACTCGAACCACCATTACTATTCCTCAGATCTAGGCTTCCATGTCATTCTCCGCGACTGACTTTGCCATGAAACTAAAGACATGTCCCACAATATCGCTCCCTCTAAAACCAAACGGTCAGAAAAAACATGGTCACACGCGACCGAATGTCATCCGATCCAGTAACCTCTGGCATGTCGTCCATTGGAATTCGCCGGCGAAATCTTCTGAAACTCGACACTCCGGCCAAATCAATGAAGGCCGACAACAAGCAGTCCTTCGTCATGGCGTGAGAGGGATCCTAGGACCGCCTCCTTTATGCAAGCCGAGAAATCAGCTCCCACGCCACCAGGAAGGTCCTAGCGGGGCAAGTCCACACACCAGCCATGGCCACTGCCAGTTGATGGCCACGACTGAATCTCAACAATGCCACAAGGCCTGGAGACTAGGCCACAACAGCCAAGGCCAACGACGACGACATCACCACATCGCAGCCTCTTGCGCGCCCATAAATGTGGTACTAGATCCGGGCGGATCTAGATCCGTCCGCCTTATCCATGGGGGCAGTGGGGCACCACCACCAGGCGGAGGAGCTCCACGTCCATTGTTGACGTGCTAGGATCATCGCTGAAAGGCCGCAGCACCGTGCACTCGATGCCGTCACCGGCACGGCAACTGGCAAAGAGAGGGAGGTTGCCTCCCACGGTCTTCCGACGGTGGCGAGAGGAGGAGGAGGAGGAGGAGGAGGGATGGAGAGGACTGCATTAGACGGCAGCTAGGGTTAGGGAGGAGGAGGAGCGTGACGACTGAACCGGTGATTGTGAACGACGAGAATCACCAGTATATATTTGTTTAGCATAGTCCCAATAATCGCGTGCCTGAATACTGCACCGTCGATCTCATCCCATGCATGCACGGAACCACTAAACCCTCCTTAGCTAACTACCAAACAATGACCGACAGAATCTCATCAACATATCCAAGCCGGTAAGCCAGCCAGCTGCCTCGACGTATATATACTTTGTACTTTGTATACCTATTAGTTAAGCTGCAACAAACTATACCCTATATCAAGCGAATTTCCCTGTAGATCGATCGAGCTCTACCTGCGCAACAAATCCATCAGCCATCAATGGCCGACATTGAGAACCCCAGCCCAATCGTGGCGGCGGCGGCGGCGGAGCCCAGCCGGCATCCGTTCCGGGCGTGGTACGAAAGGTTTCTCGTCTACGACGGAAACCCCCGCAACGGCGGCGACGCCGAGGTGGCGCGAGTGGAGCCTGTCCAGAGGAGCAGACGCATATGTTTATGCTTCTTGGGCGTGATCAACCTCTTAGTCCTAGCCATCTCCGTGATTCTCCTGGTGATCGATGACCAACGGTGGATGGCCCGACCGCTGCGTGTCGCCGCCAATGTGTTGGGAATTATAGGTCTGATCATCGCAGGCTGTTTGCTGAACATTGTCGCCTTTCTCACCCTATCTTGTCTTGAAGAGTTTCATCCGTTACAAAGATTTTTAGATCTACTACTCTAAATTCGATCCGTTTCCATGGGTGTATCGTGAGTAGTAGCGGACGGGGTGTGGTTACCTTCGTCGGTCGGTCGTGGGATGGGACCTGGCCTGCTGTTGTCTAGATCTGTAGACCTTGCCTTCCAATCATCCTACGTTAAGTTGGTGACTTTATGCGGACGATGACTACATTATCTAGGTGAAAGTCTTGTCAGACAGTTTTTTCTGTGCAGGCTACGGCAATACTCCCTCCGATTCATGGAACAAGGGGCCCTCGTTTTACGTGTTTTTTGTTTGACCATGAATTGATTCAAATATATAAAGATTGCTTGTATGAAATTAGCATCATTAGAAAGTGCTTTTCAATACCAATCCAACGGTACTGATTATATATAATATAATTAAGATTTTGTTGATCAATTTTTATGGTCAAAGTTTGTCTTGGAATACGTGTGTGCATTATTCCTTGGGACGGAGGTAGTATCTTTGGACGCCGCAGCCCTCCTTGGAGGGGCTGTGGGGCTGTGGTATGTATTTTTTCCTTGTGTGCTGGGCGTTCGGATAAGGCGGCGACGTCCAATTCCTGAAGGCAATGTCTAGAGTCTATCGGCCATCGAGGTGTGGTTTGCTGACGGTCGTCATTGCCGTTGCCCTCTTGTTGTGGTCTTGGCTGTAGTTGGATGGTCGAGCTCACCTGTCTCTCCTGTCTTGGCAGTTGTGTCGTTGTGTCTTCATTCGTGCTCTAAGGTGAGCTTCTCAAACTTCTAACGGTACGGCGCCCTTCTTCGAGCCAGAGCAAAGGGGCATGGACCCTCTTTGAAAGTAGAGACTTATGGAGTTACGGAGGCCTGGCTTCATCTTCGGCTGGTCATCTTCGACATTAAGTTTGTGCACAAGCCTCTCTTCTTTGATCAAGAGATTGTTGTGGCTAGCGGCGTGCATTGTATATCTTCTTGTTTGCTTTTTTCCCGCTCTTTCATGTAAGATGACCTCATCAGCACCTATAACTTATAGTGGTTTGTGGCTTTATTAATTTAAACCTTGCATAATGCCTGCAGTTTAAAAAATATATGTAAAAATCCAGGATTTGTTAAGAAAACGTACGTGCAGGAGATACGCTACTCAAACCGGCCAGGCTAACAATATAGCACTGACCGAATCGAATCCAAGCTGGAAATCGATGAAAACGTATACCGGCGAGCCCCTTGTCAGTTCCCACCCAGCCAAGCCCCTACGTGTGTATATCCGTATATATGCTTAGCTGCAACTACCCTATCAACCAAATTTCCCTGTAGATCGATCGAGCTCTGCCTGCGCACCAAATCCATCAGCCATCAATGGCTGACATCGAGATCCCCAGCTCAATCGTCGCGGCGGCGGCGGAGCCCAGCCGGCATCCGTTCCGGGCGTGGTACGAAAGGTTTCTCATCTACGACGGAAACCCCCGTAACGGCGCTGACGCCGAGGTGGAGCGAGCGGAGCCTGTCCAGCGGAGCAGACGCATCTACCTATGCTTCTTGGGCATGATCACCCTCTTAGTCCTAGCCATATCCGTGTTTCTCCTGGTGATCGAAGACCAATGGCGGATGGCCCGACCGCTGCATGTCGCCGCCAAAGTTGTGGGACTTATATGTCTGATCATCGCATGCTGTTTGATGACCATTGTCGTCTATCTCACCCTAGCCTGTCTTGAAGAGTTTCATTTGTTACAAAGATTTTTAGATCTACTACTCTAAATTCGATCCGTTCCCATGGATATATCCTGAGTAGTGGCGAATAATATGGTTCATTGTATAGTGAAAACCGTTCGCATATTTAATTCTTATGTGTCGCAAAAATCACATATTTTCGAGTATATATTAATATCGCAAAGATACCAATTATATCTAGCTGCAACAACGCATTGTCCTAGCGACATTACGGTACACAATGTAAAAAGAAGAAGAATTACAATAAAAATAAGTCTAGTGATCTATTTCTTGAAGCAACAACGCTAGCACCACCAAGATAGCACCAAAAGTCCAGCTCCTTAAAAAGCGACACCTCCAAGAAGAAAACAATGCACAAGCGTCGTCTTCGCCTGATCAAAGATCTTAGATTTCACCCAGAGAAAGTCCTCGCTCGCAAAATAATGCTTTCAACAATGTCATTGCCAGTCACAACCAATTAAGGCTAGACCTTGGATTTTCACCCTGAGAGGTAATACTTTGAACTTCTACTGTGCTGAGCGCTACTCCAAGTCACAAAAAACAAGAAAATTCCTCATCGCCACAAATGACATTCTCCGTCGGCTAACTTCACCATGGAACGAAAAATCGTGTTCCATGATGATAACATCCAACAGAGCTTCACAACGCTCCAACTGAAATCATGTGGCTAGAGAAAAACATGGGTGCGACCGAATCCCACTCGATCCAGCAATCTCCAGGCATAAGTTGCCCAATAGAGTTTGCCGATGGACTCTACAGAACACGACATTCCAGCCAGATCCGGGGACTCGCATTCGACTGATCATCGTCTTGCGTGAGTTGGAACCCTAGGACAACCACCTTTATTCAAAGCCATGCTAGTAGCCCCCACGCCACCAGCCGACATGGCGAGGAGGAGACGAGTTGTCAGGATGCCGAACAGGAGACTCACGATCGCCATACGCAGAGCAGGCCGACGAACCGTGCCGTGTGCCAGCCTGGAAATTGGCCCAGATCAGGCCCGCGCGGGCCTCGCCAGAGTCTCACACACTGCGGCACCGCCGTGCCACCATGGCAAGCCACGCCGCCTCGTCCCGCTGCCTAGCGCTAGCACGCTCAGATCAGCGCAGCCCCCAAACCGTCGTCGCTCCTCGCGAAGGGATGGCCGCTAGGATGCACCTCCCCTCTCACCCGTCCTTGACCCCCGGGCACCGCCACCACCGCGGCACCGACGACGGCAATGACTGGGAGAGGGCAGGATCGGAGGGAGCTCAAGGATGAGATCCTGGAGTTTCCGGAGTAACTCAGGCGGACGACCAAGGGGGCAGTTTTCTGAGCGCCGCTTGTGGACTACGTCACATCACATAGTTTACCGGGTGGCATCACATCCCTACACGACCATTACATTACGTACATGTTCTCGCTCTCGCTCGACAACCTTTTTCACTATTGACATAGGAGGGTCCCCAAAAATTATAACCCTAATTCCTTTGGGTCGCTCCCGGGCGACTCAGAAGCATCCCCGCGCCGCCACCCAAAAACTGTCGCCAAACCTCCCCACCTTTGAATATTGAATTAGTTCCTCATTTGAATTTGAATTCGAATTTGGATTTTAATTTGACCAAGTCATTTGAATACAATCAACAAATAATTATAAGACATATATCAATAAGGAAACATTTGGATTTATTGATTCATGCACACCTATGCAATGTCTTTACAATAGGACACAAGGAAAAAAAGGTTATAATTACGAAGTACAAGATTGAGAAAATGAAAATAAAATCTAAACTAAACTATGAATATATTATCATCTGTATCATCCTCATGCATCATCCTCACAGTACTTGATGACCTGCAAAACAAACAAAAATAAAAGAATGGTAATGCCAAAGAAACAAAAATAAAATGGTGGCAGACATTTTCACCGCCGTGTTGATCATCAAGGGGAGATGCATCAGGATGTACTGTTGCATCCTAGCAAGCACCCAACACACACATGATGCATGGATGTGCTGTCGACCAAAGGAAACATTAGGACACCATATAATGCATTTTCTTGCAGCGAAAGCACTGCATGGCAGCACACATCCATTCACATCGACCACCTCAAGAACAACAAGAACACACCATTGTTCATCCACCCAAAACACCTGTAAACACAACCAGAAGCTGAAGCAAGGATCATGGTGACATAGAAACAAAGAACATCAAGAACAGAAGCAGATCAAGATCCACACACACACTTTGTTGTCTTGAAGCTGGAGTAAGTTATGCCCAAAATCTTGGAATAGACCTTTGTGATTTAAGTTCCAAAAGCAACAGATCATCATAAGAAAATAATCATCAAATAAAAATTGCTTGAATATTTTTAACATCACTTGATTATAGTCCTTAGATCACTCGCATTTTTAACTGTATCAAAGCATCTCCAACACCAAATCTTGGTAAATAAAAAACTATCACCTATGCATCCTTATCACTAAGGTACCACAACCAAGTCTAAAACTACCCAAGATTAGAAAATGGAACACTCAAATAAGAGGGAAAGCCACTTATTGAAATCTAAAAACAAAATCATAGTTTTTTGGACTAGTTAAACCAAAATGGTTCATATCTGAATCCATCTATAAATTTTCAGTAAGCTGCAATGGAAATCAACAGTAGATCGCTACTACAGAACAATTTTAAACCATCAAAGCCCACCAACTAGTTTACCAAGTAATATTACTAAGACTATACCAAACCAATTGAAACCGCTTGATGGCACAAACTAGGAACAACTAGATACATTACCCACAGTTTTTTTTATGGAACCTCGTCAAGAGGGCGGGGAGCTCCCGCAATGCATTATAGGAAGAGGGAAAATGATCCAGTTAATAAGAGAAACCGGACCTGAAAACCATACAACACACGGTTAATTAAGGGAAACCAGCGAAAAACCATACCCACACCCAACTAGAATTTAGGGGATATCATATGATCCAGATATAAGTGCCCCAAAGCCAAGGGCTATAGGAAACACTACATACCCAACCAAGACAGTGTTATCACCAGAATTTGACCGGATCAGAGGTGGGCCGCGATTAAGATGGGCTTGAAGAATATACACGGAAGATATACATGAATCGGCCTTGTATACAAAGTTTGGGCTAGTTTGCCCGTGTACCTGTAAATATAGTAGGATACGTGTCGGTTAGATAGAACTTGGCTCGTGCACGGTTGGGATTATTCCCACGTTAGAAAGTCTACGGACTATAAATATGTATCTAGGGTTATTGAGAAAAACAACAATCACGTTCATCACAAACCAATCTAGGCGCATCGCCAACCCCTTGTTTCGAGGGTTTCTTCCGGGTAAGCACCACACGTTAGAAAGTCTACGGACTATAAATATGTATCTAGGGTTATTGAGAAAAACAACAATCACGTTCATCACAAACCAATCTAGGCGCATCGCCAACCCCTTGTTTCGAGGGTTTCTTCCGGGTAAGCACCATGCTGCCTAGATCGCATCTTGCGATCTAGGCAGTATCCGTTTATTCGTTGTTCATGCGTTGCTCGTGCTGAAGCCTTGTTGATGGCGAGAAACGTAGTTATCATAGATGTGTTAGGGTTAGCATTGTTTCATCGTGTCACATGCTTTTGTCCATGCAGCCCTTAGACATCTAGCCGCCCTTACACCTATTTTAGGTGTAAGGGCGGCACCTCGCTTGATCATTATTTAGTAGATCCGATCCGTTATGATTGCTCCTTGTTCTTCAAGGATTAGTTTAATATCTGCATAGTTAGGCCTTGCAAACGGGTTGAAGGATCCAGTAGCACGTAGGGTGTAGTTTGCTAGCCCTAGATAAGATGTTCCGGGGATCAACTTCATGTTGGTTTTTAGGCCTTGTCTAGGGTTGGTTTATTATCACCGTGCGTGGCTGCCAGGCTCAATCACGTGTAGGACGATTATGTGGTGAAAACCCTAAATCGTCGTAGGTCGTTTTAGCTTTATGTTGATCAAGCAGGACCACCATGTGATCGTAGACCTCATACGAACCATGGGTGGATCGGCTCCTTGAGCCGATTCACAGGACAACCTGAGAGCCGATCGAGGCTCGTATTTAATGTTTACGTGTATGCCATGCGGGAAACTAAGCGAAGCAAATCCATCACCTTCCCGATCGGGTATAGGTCAGGTGGCACGCCCTTGCACCAGCATCGGACGCGTGCCGAGGCTTTGCGGGCCGTCGCTCGAGGGACCAGGGCCAGCCGCAGTTCGGGAGCCTCCCGGCTCTCTCGTGTTGCCCGTCGTTGCTCGCCGGTGGGTTTCCGACCGCAACACATTCACGGCACGCCCGGTGGGACGATCTTCGACATCAACCGCATCGCCATATACATCTGAGATGGCGGAAGGTACTCCGCTCACGTACGTAGATCCGGTCGAGGAGCTCAAGAAGAAGTATGACGAGGTCAAAGCTATCCTCGAAGCCGACCTCATCGGCTCTTTCCGGAGGACCCGCTCACACGGCATTAGGTGGAAAGGGTTCTCACCTGAAGGCGCGCTCGATGGAGTGGACCTGTCTACCCCTTCGAAGAACGCACCAAGTCCTCGCGTCGGGAGATTAATTTCATGGTAGCTCATTCGCTGCACCGCCATTCTGAGAGCCTGGTGAACACTTTGGAGCGTGTCGCCCTTCGGGTGATCCAGGAAATCATGAGGCATCAGTACTCTCCGTCGGGACCTGCTCTAGGGACTCACCAAGGAGAGATACCACTCCAGTCCCGACCACCGCTGCCGTTCGCGTTGGCAGCACCAGAAGTGCCGAGTTCACCGGCATTCGTCGTCTACAAGATCGGCGGTGACCCTAGTGATTACCAGTTCTTGTATGAGGCGCCTAAGGAGATCCCTCACGGGTACACGTGCACATACGTGCCAGACTGCAGTAACTGGGCACTCACGAACCAGACTGCAACAGCGAGGGACTTCGGAACAGCAGGAGGAGCTTCGGATCAGATCTTGAGAAGCGGACGTGGCTAGCTAAGTATGCCACTCCGACGAACCTCCGAGCTCAACTCCTGCAGCTAGCTCGGAGCCCGAGAAGCAAGCATGGCTGGCTAAGTACGCCACTCCGGCGAATCTCCGAGCTCGACTCCCGCAGCCGAGCACCGCGGATCAGATCGAGTACAATCTTGAGAGACCAGTTCGGCATGGTGCCGAAAAGGAGGGCAATCGGCTATTTCAAGCCGTACCCCAACGAGTACGATTTGATCCCACTACCACCCAAATATCAGCTCCCCGAATTCTCCAAGTTTAGTGGGTCGGATGGCTCCGGTTCAATCGAGCATGTGAGCCGATATTTGGCGCAGTCGGGCACGATCTCGGCATCGGATGAACTACGTGTGAAGTTCTTCGCACGGTCCCTCACAGGATCGGCTTTCGGGTGGTACACATCGCTGCCACCAGACTCAATCCGGACTTGGAAGCAGTTGGAAGAACAGTTCCACATGCAGTATCACTCAGAGGCTTCCGAGGCTGGCATCGCTGATCTAGCACAAGTGCGACAGAAGCGCGGAGAAACAGTGTCAGAATACATCCAGCGCTTCAGGACCGTTAGGAACCGATGCTATTCAGCTCGTTTGACTGAAAAAGAAGCAGTCGAGTTGGCGGTGGTGGGTCTCGCATCACCGATCAAGGATATGGCTTCCCAAGCAGACTACCCTTCACTGGCGCATATGGTCCAGAGGCTGTAATTATATGAACAGCGCCACCCAGATTTGTACCAGGATAAGTTCAAGCGTGCGGTGGTCCTGGTTGAGGCAGATGAAGATGAAGGCTCTGCGGGAGATCAAGAGGTAGCAGTGGCTGAATGGACTCGGGGGGCAAGCCCCGTGTCCTGCAAGTGGGTTAAGCCACAAGGTCCTCCAAGAGGGTTTGAATTCGACGTGACCAAAGCTGAGCAAATTTTCGACCTCTTACTTAAGGAGAAGCAGCTGAAGTTACCTGAAGGCCACAAAATCCCCACGGCACAGGAGTTGAACGGAAAGCCATACTGCAAATGGCATAACACGTTCACCCACACCACCAACGACTGCAGGGTGTGGCGTCAGCAGATCCAAATGGCGATAGAACAAGGGCGTCTAATTTTCAGCTAGTACGCCATGAAAGTCGACACACACCCTTTCCCCGCCGTTAACATGGTGGAGTGCACTTACCCTGGGAGGTGCCCGCCAGGTTTCTCGTTCAGCATCAACATGGTAGGACCTGGTCACCACTCTGGTAAGGACAGAGACGAGGGCAGCCGCTCTCATAACAAGGACAAAGAGGAAGCTGTTCCATGCGATCGGCTCCGGCACGATGGCAAGCGCTACATCACAGAGGGAGAAGTGAAGAATGTGCGATATCAGCGACCTCTCTCTGATCACCTCCTCAACAAATAGTCAATACGACCAACGCCGACGATACGACGACGATGACAAAAAAGATCGTCTGGCTAGCAGGGACGCCAGGAGACATCGTCGGCATGATCACGACGAGGAGAGATATGAGCACCATGCCAGGGAAAAGTCAAGAGAGCAAGACGACGTGGATAGGCACTGGGACTGTCCCTTCTTCAGACACTGTTGGAATTCAGGAATGAGCCGATCGCCTACAATCGGCAACTGCCCAGAATGTAGACAGAAGAAGAAAGGTGCAGGAGACGTGTCAGTATTCAAACGTCTAGGGCCTCTCCCATCTCGGAACAAGCACGCTGAGTCCTCTCGAGTGGAAGATCTCAAGGAGTTTGAAGACAACGATGAAGAAGAAGAAGATAAGTACCACCGGCCAAGGTGGTACCCCGATGGACTCAGTCGTTCCCAAAAGCGTAGGGTTCAGCGACTACGTGGTTTGGAGGAAGCTGAAAGGTTATACCTACACACGTTAAGGAAGGCGCGGCCTGATTTGGCCGCGAAAATTCAGCGAACTCTGGACGAAGAAGGTCGACCACAAAAGAAAGAGTGGCGCCCCAAACAAAGGAAAGCCGATGATGAGACATCGGCTGGCACAAACATGCTGTTCATCCTTCCAGGCGGAGTTTTGTGCTCCGGGATTAGACGAAGCACTCGTGGCACAACTTGACTGCGGCCCACGGCCAGTTATCTTTGAGAAGCCACGAGAAAGAAGCTACGGACACCTGAAGGCCCCGTACTTGCGAGGTTATATCAATGGGCAGCCTCGTCAACAAGATGCTGGTGGACACCGGAGCGGCGATCAACATTAAGCCATACTCCATGCTACGTCGGTTGGGACGCTCTAGCTCGGATCTGATCAAGACCAACGTTACACCGAGCGATTTCAACGGCCAAGCATCCGAAGCACAAGGTGTTCCGAACGTGGATCCGACCGTAGGAAGAAAAACCATCCCTACGACGTTCTTTATTGTCGATAGCAAGAGCACTCGTGCTGTCCCTGCTAGGGAGAGATTGGATCCACGCCAACTGTTACATTCCATCCACGATGCACCAATGTTTAATACAGTGGGATAGAGATGAAGTAGAGGTCGTCCACGCAGATGACTCAGCCGAGATTTCAACGGCTGGCATGAACGTTTGGGAGACGGCAGGCCAAGAGCCACTCTCAGGCATCACTTTGGACGACTGCGAGCGCATCGACGTGACAAAAAACGGGGTGAGGCTGGTCTTATCCACCGGCCTGTCCGTGTGACAAGAGCAAAATCTATGGACGGACGTGGCAAGGCCGATCCTTGTGATCGGCCCCAAAAAATAAAAAGGGATAATCTTGTCTCAAGCATGTCGCGTAGTTATAGTAAAGCAAGACCAAGATGTAAACCTTCATAAGAGCAATACAATCAAAATGGGGGCCGATTCCAGCAATCGGCCCATATTATCCTTACCATACGTTGATGAGTTAGGGTATGGGTTTACATCGGCTGATGAGCTGGAAGAAGTCAACATTGGTCTTGACGGAGCCGATGTTCAAGTACAGAGCCGATATCTGCAGTTACCTGACAGATTCGGCTCGGGGGGCACCTAATCAGATGAACATGTGCGAAGAACATGTGCGATACATGGGCAGTGAAATATTGGGGGCCGATAGAGAAATCGGCCAGTAAAATTTTTCATAATGTACAACCGATGCATAGACATGGACTTTAGAACTAAGAAACAAAGCCGATGCACAGCCATCGACTCTAGTACAAATTACACAGGGAGACTCTACTGAAGCAACATTTCGAGGGCATGGAGGGCATCAGCACGAACACGATCCACCTCCGCGATCTCGGCCTCATCATCTTCGTCTTTGCCTGCTACCAGCTGCGTGTTCAAGGCGCGGATTTCGGCCAAGTCGGTCTTCAGTTCAACTTTGAGGCCTTTTGCTTCTTCGAGGGAGTGAACGATGAGAGCTTCCTTAGCTTCAATGAGCCGAGGAGAGGATGGAGTTACGTTTGATATCTCCTGGTTTGATGGAGAGGCTTGCGGTTCCTTGCGAGCTCTCTTGATGCATCGGCTCTTTGTGCGTAGGCTGCCCTGCCCCGCTTTGATGGGAGTTTGGGAAACGGCAGGTTCAGGGGCTGACCTTTTCTTGGAAGCCGACGGTGGCAAGTCTGGCTGACTTTGTGATACGTCCAAAACGTATCTACTTTCCCGAACACTTTTGCTATTGTTTTGCCTCTAATTTGTGTATTTTGGATGCAACTAACACGGACTAATGCTGTTTTCAGCAGAACTGTTCTGGTGTCTCGTTTTTGTGCAGAAATCCAACTTTCGGGAAAAACCTCGGGATTTTGACGAAGGCCCTATTTTCCCGAATACGATGGAGCCGGAAGGACAAATCAAGTGGAGGCCCGAGGGCCCCACACCATAAGGCGGCGTGGCCTAGGGGGGCCCGCGCGGCCCTATGGTGTGGCCCCCCGGCTGGCCTCCGACGCCCTCCTTCGGACTACTTATTGGCATCGACCTAAAAACGCACGGGGAGAAGTCGAAGTCGCCAGAAACCCTCCAGAACGCCGCCACATCGCGAAACTCCGTCGCGGGAGCCAGAAGTCTCCGTTCTGGCACTCCGCCGGGACGGGGAATTGGAGGAGATCATCGCTGCCATCACCACCGACGCCTCTCCATCAACCAGCCATGTTTCCCCCATCCATGTGTGAGTAATTCCCCCGCTGTAGGCCGAAGGGGATGGTAGGGATTGGATGAGATTGGTCATGTAATAGCATAAGATTGTTAGGGCATAGTGCCTAGTGTCCGTAATTGGTACTTTGATGATATTGTTGCAACTTGTTATGCTTAATGCTTGTCACTAGGGCCCGAGTGCCATGATCTCAGATCTGAACATGTTATTGTTTCATCATGATATTCATTGTTTATGGTCTTACCTGCAAGTTGTATACACATGTCCCTGTCCGAAACCAATGGCCCCGAAGTGACAGAAATCGGGACAACCGGAGGGGATGGTAGTGATGTGAGGATCACATGTGTTCACGGAGTGTTAATGCTTTGCTCCGGTACTCTATTAAAAGGAGTACCTTAATATCCAGTAGTTTCCCTAGAGGCCCGGCTGCCACCGGCTGGTAGGACAAAAGATGTTGTGCAAGTTTCTCATTGCGAGCACGTATGACTATAATTGGAACACATGCCTATTGATTGATTAGTACTTGGATACCGTTTTATTATTATTTGCAAATGCCCTCGCTATGATTGTTACATGAGTTTCTCTCATCCATGCAACGCCCGTCATCCGTCCCCGTGCCTACGTATTTTAATCCTCGTTGTTTACTAAAATCGCTACTCGCTGTCTCCGTTACTCTGCTGCCGTTATTTCACTATCGCTCATCGCTATAAAACTGTTACTACCGATAAACTCTTGCGAGCAAGTCCTGTTTCCAGGTGCAGCTGAATTGACAACTCTGCTCGTTAAGGCTTTCAAGTATTCTTTGTCTCCCCTTGTGTCGAATCAATAAATTGGGTTTTACTTCCCTCGAAGACTCGTTGCGATCCCCTATACTTGTGGGTCATCAAGACTATTTTCTCGGCGCCGTTGCCGGGGAGCATAGCTTTATTTGGAAGTTCACTTGGATTGATATTGTTCGCTGCAAATTCTCCATCATGGGTAAACCTCGCGATACTAAGGTCGCCATATTACCATCCACTACAAGAAAAGGTACAACTCCGAGTACCTCTCGTCGCTCTTGATTCACCATCTCGTGATTGATAAACTTGTTTCACCGCCACATGCTTCACTTGCTCGGTACTTCGCTGAATCTGAAAACTCTCATAATATTGATAATATTTCTGCTGTGCTTGATGATAGTGGTTCATTGGGGACTTTTCTAGATGCTACAATTGCTAGGTCTAGACAAATTGAAAATACTGAAACTCCCGATGTTACTACACCCGTTAATTCACCCGAACTTGAATACTCTAGTGATGATCTTGATGAAGATTATGTGGAACTTGATGATGATATTATTGAAAAATGCAATGCTACTACCGATGCAAGAAAAATTAAAAAGTTGCTTGCGTAACACACTCGTTAGATATAAACTGTCTCCCGATCCTAAATTTGCCACATCTCCTATAAACATTAAGGATAAAGATTATGATTTTTCTCTTGATCTATCTCATATAGCTATTGTTGAGAAAACACCCTTTTGTGGTACCGAAAAAGAAAGTGCTCGTTGAACACATGATTGAGTTATCTACTCCGAGTAGCTTGTTTTCTCGATGATGTTAAGAAGCGTACTTACTTTGTTGCTAAAATATTTCCATTCTCATTAAAGGATGACGCTAAAACTTGGTATAATAGTTTGCCACCTAATTCTATTAAAAGTCCAAAAGAATTGCTTGATGTTTTCTTCCGAAAATACTTTCCTGCTAGTGCTCAACATATTGCTTTGCGAGAGAATTTATAATTTTGACCAGGGAGATGGAGAGAAATTGCCCGAGGCTTGTGCGAGATTTTGCTCTCTTATTAGAGCTCGCTCGACCATGATTTGGAAAAGCATGATTTACTTGATATATTTTATAGTGGACTAACCATTGAGTCTAGGGCATACCTAGATAGTTGTGCTGGTTGTGTTTTCGGAAAAGAACTCCGTACGAAGCCGAAGAATTATTGGCTAAAATAGGCCGGAATCATGATGATTGGACTACGCCTGAACCAACTCCAACGCCAATATTGAAGAAGAGGGGTTTAATTAAATTAATGATGAAGATATGAGGGAAGCTAAGAAGTCTCTCAAGGAGAAAGGTATTAAATCTGAAGATGTGAAGAATCTTCCTCCCATAGAAGATATATGTGAGATAATTCCCCCTTCATCCATGATTGAGGTAAATTCCCTTCAGCGCTGTTGACGTCAGAAACCCACTAGCGGGCAGAGACGGGCAACACCGTAGAGCCGGGAACAACTAGGGCTGCGGCTGGCCCTAGTCCCTCTGAGCGACGGCCCGCAAAGCCTCCTGGTCGCACGCACCGATGTTTATCACAAGGGCGTGCCACCCGACCTATACCCGGTCGGGAAGGTGTGGATGATGCCTCGCTTAGTTTCCTGCAGGGCACACACGTAAACGTTAAATACGAGCCTCGATCGGCTCTCGAGTTATCCCGTGAATCGGCTCAAAGAGCCGATCCACCCATGATTCGGACGAGGTGTCCGAATATATGGTGGTCCCGCTTGATCAAGGTAAAGCCAATGAGATCTACGACGATGTGGGGTTTTCACCGCATAATCGGATCGTCCTACTCCGGGTTGGGCCTCGCGGCCACGCACGGTGATCGTAAGCCGATCCTAAACAAGGCCTAAAAACCAACACGAGGTTGATCCTCGGAACATCCTCGCTTAGGGCCAACGAACGACACCCTACGTGCCGCTGGATCCTCCCCCCCTTCGTAAGGCCTAACTATTGCAGATATTAAACTAATCCTTGTAGAACAAGGAGCAATCGTAACGGATCAGATCTACTAAACTATGATCAAGCGGGATGCCGCCCCTACACCTAAGATAGGTGTAAGGGCGGCTAGACATGCGAGGGTTGCACTACGAAAGCATGCAGCATGTAGAACAATGCTAACCCTAACATGTCTAAGATAACTACGTTGCTCGCCATCAAAAAGGCTTCAGTACGAGCAACGCATGAACAACGTAGGCAGGCTAGTGCTGCCTAGATCGCAAGATGCGATCTAGGCAGCATGATGCTTACCGGTAGAAACCCTCGAGACGAAGGAGTTGGCGATGCGCCGAGATTTGTTTGTGGTTGAACGTTGGTTGTTGTTTATTCCATAAACCCTAGATACATATTTATAGTCCAGGGGACTTTCTAATGTGGGCGTGCACCAAACCGTGCACGAGTAAGATTCTAACTTCTAAACTAAGATGCGATCTAATATGTTACAGATACACGGGCAATTAAGCCCAACTTGGTAAAAGGCCGATTCACATATTTCTCCTATATATATATTCTTTACGTCCATCTTGATCGCGGCCCACCTCTGACTCGGTCAAATTCTGGTGATAACACATGCCCCCCTAGTTTTGGAAATGACATTTCCAAAATCATTATACCTTTCTTTCATCGGGTCACGTCGTGGCAAAACCGTCGCAGTATCCGTTAATCATGATGACTTGCCTTCTCAACTTCTCCGCGTGACTTGGCAGTCTTTTCTCTTTCTTTCAAGCACCACTTCCTCGGAAACTGCTGTGGCATTGAATTCCCACCAGATTCCTCATTATTTATCCGTGCCGACCGATTAGCTCTCTTCATCCCCTTCTTCCGTTCTAGATATCAGCACCCAAAACCCTCTTCTTCTCCAGCCATGTCATCTTCTTCCTCCTCTTCCACCTCTCTCCAATCCTTTTCCTCAAGTGAACTAGTTCCAGAGCACAACCGGATGGAGACGTACAACCGCCGGGCCCCCAAGCGTTGGGACAGGCAGGAGTGGGATGATACGTCTCCAACGTATCGATAATTTCTTGTGTTCCATGCCACATTATTGATGTTATCTACATGTTTTATGCACACTTTATGTCATATTCGTGCATTTTCTGGAACTAACCTATTAACAAGATGCCGAAGTGCCGATTCTTTGTTTTCTCGCTGTTTTTGGTTTCAGAAATCCTAGTAAAGAAATATTCTCGGAATTGGACGAAATAAAAGCCCGGAGGCCTATTTTCTCACGAAGCTTCCGGAAGTCCGAAGACGAAACGAAGTGGGGCCACGGGGAGCCAAACCCTAGGGCGGCGCGGCCCCCCTTGGCCGCGCCGGCCTCGTCATCCGTGGGCCCCCGTGCCCCCTCTCGACTTGCCCTTCCGCCTACTTAAAGCCTCCGTGACGAAACTTCCGGTACCGAGAGCCACGATACGGAAAACATTGCGAGACGCCGTCGCCGCCGATCCCATCTCGGGGGATCCTGGAGATCGCCTCCGGCACCCTGCCGGAGAGGGGAATCATCTCCCGGAGGACTCTACACCGCCATGGTCGCCTCCGGAGTGATGAGTGAGTAGTCTACCCCTGGACTATGGGTCCATAGCAGTAGCTAGATGGTTGTCTTCTCCCCATTGTGCTATCATTGTCGGATCTTGTGAGCTGCCTATCATGATCAAGATCATCTATATGTAATTCTATATGTTGCGTTTGTTGGGATCCGATGAATAGAGAATACTTGTTATGTTGATTATCAAAGTTATGCTTATGTGTTGTTTATGATCTTGCATGCTCTCCGTTACTAGTAGATGCTGCGGCCAAGTAGATGCTTTTAACTCCAAGAGGGAGTACTTATGCTCGATAGTGGGTTCATGCCCGCATTGACACCGGGACGATGTGACGAAAGTTCTAAGGTTGTGTTGTGCTTGTTGCCACTAGGGATAAAACATTGATGCTATGTCTAAGGATGTAGTTGTTGATTACATTACGCACCATACTTAATGCAATTGTCCGTTGCTTTGCAACTTAATACTGGAGGGGGTTCGGATGATAACCCGAATGTGGACTTTTTAGGCATAGATGCGGTTGGATGGCGGTCTATGTACTTTGTCGTAATGCCCAATTAAATCTCACTATACTCATCATGATATGTATGTGCATTGTCATGCTCTCTTTATTTGTCAATTGCCCAACTGTAATTTGTTCACCCAACATGCTGTTCGTCTTATGGGAGAGACACCTCTAGTGAACTGTGGACCCCGGTCCAATTCTCTTTACTTGAAATACAATCTACTCGCAATACTTGTTTTTACTTGTTTTCTCTGCAAACAATCATCTTCCACACAATACGGTTAATCCTTTGTTACAGCAAGCCGGTGAGATTGACAACCTCACTCTGTTTCGTTGGGGCAAAGTACTTTGGTTGTGTTGTGCGGGTTCCACGTTGGCGCCGGAATCTCCGGTGTTGCGCCGCACTACATCCCGCCGCCATCAACCTTCAACGTGCTTCTTGGCTCCTCCTGGTTCGATAAACCTTGGTTTCTTTTCGAGGGAAAACTTGCTGCTGTGCTCATCATACCTTCCTCTTGGGGTTGCCCAACGAACGTGTGAAATACACGCCATCAAGCATATTTTCTGGCGCCGTTGCCGGGGAGATCAAGACACGCTGCAAGGGGAGTCTCCACTTCTCAATCTCTTTACTTTGTTTTTGTCTTGCTTAGTTTATTTACTACTTTGTTTGCTGCACTAAATCAAAATACAAAAAAATTAGTTGCTAGCTTTACTTTATTTGCTATCTTGTTTGCTATATCAAAAACACAAAAAAATTAGTTACTAGCATTTACTTTACTTATTTCATCATGTTTCCTTTTAATTTTACCACAAAAGACATACCGGTAGGACGTGGGTCTATAGTTGGGAGAAATAATATAGAAGAATTCTTCAACCATGTTAGTACTATTGATGATTTTGAGGATAGACACTTGGTAGACCTTGCGCCTACTTATGAAATTGCTGCCGCGCATTTAGTTCGCTTGTTGGAAACCAAATTTGTTAATCTCAATCCTATAATCCAACATATGTTTTTCACACTTGGTGATATGGAAGAAGGGGAAAAGAAAGATTTTGTTTTAGAAACCCTTCTTAGAGAATTTGGTGGTCTAGCAAGAGAAGCTAGAAAGGTCTTTGCTAAATTTAATATGCTTGGTTCTCCTACTAATTTTGCTAGTCTCCTTGAAAAGATGGATATGGATAGAATAAGATACACTAATAATATTGATGATGGTGGGGAGATCAAAGCACCAATACCATGCAAGCTCCTAGCTATGAATGATGCACTAGAAAATAATTATGCTTGGCTTGTTCCTGAAAATTTGTTTGATGAGAGTAGCACACCTAAGACTAATGAAAAGGGAGATGCTAAAACTTATGTATCTAATATAATATGCCTGGTTGAGAAGAGCCCACACCCCGCTGTAGAAATACCACCCTTTGATAATACTTGATACACACTTTCTGCGCCTAGCTGAAAGGCGTTAAAGAAAAGCGCTTATGGGAGACAACCCATGTTTTTACCTACAGTACTTTGTTTTTATTTTGTGTCTTGGAAGTTGTTTACTACTGTAGCAACCTCTCCTTATCTTAGTTTTGAGTTTTGTTGTGCCAAGTTAAGCCGTTGATAGAAAAGTAAGTACTAGATTTGGATTACTGCGCAGTTCCAGATTTCTTGTGCTGTCACGAATCTGAGCCCACTGCCCTGCAGGAAGCTCAGAAAATTATGCCAATTTACGTGCATAATCCTCAGATATGTACGCAACTTTCATTCAATTTGAGCATTTTCATTTGAGCAAGTCTGGTGCCATTTTAAAATTCGTCAATACGAAATGTTCTGTTTTGACAGATTCTGCCTTTTATTTCGCATTGCCTCTTTCGCTATGTTGGATGAATTTCTTTGACCCACTAATGTCCAGTAGCATTATGCAATGTCCAGAAGTGTTAAGAATGATTGTGTCACCTCTGAATATGTCAATTTATATTGTGCACTAACCCTCTAATGAGTTGTTTCGAGTTTGGTGTGGAGGAAGTTTTCAAGGATCAAGAGAGGAGTATGATGCAACATGATCAAGGAGAGTGAAAGCTCTAAGCTTGGGGATGCACCCGGTGGTTCACCCCTGCATATATCAAGAAGACTCAAGCGTCTAAGCTTGAGGATGCCCAAGGCATCCCCTTCTTCATCAACAAATTATCGGGTTCCTCCCCCGAAACTATATTTTTATTCGGCCACATCTTATGTGCTTTTTCTTGGAGCGTCGGTTTGGTTTTTGTTGTTGTTTTGTTTGAATAAAATGGATCCTAGCATTCACTTCATGGGAGAGATACACGCTCCGCTGTAGCATATGGACAAATATGTCCTTGGTTTCTACTCATAGTATTCATGGCGAAGTTTCTCCTTCGTTAAATTGTTATATGGTTGGAATTGGAAAATGATACATGTAGTAATTGCTATAAATGTCTTGGGTAATGTGATACTTGGCAATTGTTGTGCTCATGTTTAAGCTCTTGCATCATATGCTTTGCACCCATTAATGAAGAAATACATAGAGCATGCTAAAATTTGGTTTGCATATTTGGTTTCTCTAAGGTCTAGATAATTTCTAGTTTTGAGTTTGAACAACAAGGAAGACGGTGTAGAGTCTTATAATGTTTACAATATGTCTTTTATGTGAGTTTTGCTGCACCGGTTCATCCTTGTGTTTGTTTCAAATAACCTTGCTAGCCTAAACCTTGTATCGAGAGGGAATACTTCTCATGCATCCAAAATACTTGAGCCAACCACTATGCCATTTGTGTCCACCATACCTACCTACTACATGGTATTTATCCGCCATTCCAAAGTAAATTGCTTGAGTGCTACCTTTAAAATTCCATCATTCACCTTTGCAATATATAGCTCATGGGACAAATAGCTTAAAAACTATTGTAGTATTGAATATGTAATTATGCACTTTATCTCTTATTAAGTTGCTTGTTGTGCGATAACCATGTTTACTGGGGAACGCCATCAACTCATTGTTGAATTTCATGTGAGTTGCTATGCATGTTCGTCTTGTACGAAGTAAGGGCGATCTACACTTGAGTTGAATGGTTTGAGCATGCATATTGTGAGAGAAGAACATTGGGCCGCTAACTAAAGCCATGATTCATGGTGGAAGTTTCGAGTTTTGGACAAATATCCTCAAATCTCTAATGAGAAAAGGATTAATTGTTGTCAAATGCTTAAAGCATTAAAAGAGGAGTCCATTATCCGTTGTCTATGTTGTCCCGGTATGGATGTCTAAGTTGAGAATAATCAAAAGCGAGAAATCCAAATGCGAGCTTTCTCCTTAGACCTTTGTACAGGCGGCATAGAGGTACCCTTTGTGAAACTTGGTTAAAGCATATGTATTGCGGTGATAATCCAGGTAGTCCAAGCTAATTAGGACAAGGTGCGAGCACTATTGGTACACTATGCATGAGGCTTGCAACTTATAAGATATAATTTACATGATGCATATGCTTTATTACTACCGTTGACAAAATTGTTTCATGTTTTCAAAATCAAAGCTCTAGCACAAATATAGCAATCGATGCTTTTCCTCTATGAGGACCATTCTTTTACTTTCAATGTTGAGTTTGTTCACCTATTTCTCTCCACCTCAAGAAGCAAACACTTGTGTGAGCTGTGCATTGATTCTTACATGCTTGCATATTGCACTTATTATATTACTCTATGTTGACAATATCCATGAGATATACATGTTACAAGTTGAAAGCAACCGCTGAAACTTAATCTTCTTTTGTGTTGCTTCAATACCTTTACTTTGAATTATTGCTTTATGAGTTAACTCTTATGCAAGACTTATTGATGCTTGTCTTGAAGTGCTATTCATGAAAAGTCTTTGCTTTATGATTCACTTGTTTACTCATGTCATACACATTGTTTTGATCGCTGCATTCTCTACATATGCTTTACAAATAGTATGATCAAGTTTATGATGGCATGTCACTCCAGAAATTATCTTTGTTATCGTTTTACACTGCTCGGGACGAGCAGAACTAAGCTTGGGGATGCTGATACGTCTCCAACGTATCGATAATTTCTTGTGTTCCATGCCACATTATTGATGTTATCTACATGTTTTATGCACACTTTATGTCATATTCGTGCATTTTCGGAACTAACCTATTAACAAGATGCCGAAGTGCCGATTCTTTGTTTTCTGCTGTTTTTGGTTTCAGAAATCCTAGTAAAGAAATATTCTCGGAATTGGACGAAATAAAAGCCCGGAGGCCTATTTTCTCACGAAGCTTCCGGAAGTCCGAAGACGAAACGAAGTGGGGCCACGGGGGAGCCAAACCCTAGGGCGGCGCGGCCCCCCCCTTGGCCGCGCCGCCCTGTCGTGTGGGGCCCCTGTGCCGCCTCTCGACTTGCCCTTCCGCCTACTCAAAGCCTCCGTGACGAAACCTCCGAGTGCCGAGAGCCACGATACGGAAAACATTGCGAGACGCCGTCGCCGCCGATCCCATCTCGGGGGATCCGGAGATCGCCTCCGGCACCCTGCCGGAGAGGGGAATCATCTCCCGGAGGACTCTACACCGCCATGGTCGCCTCCGGAGTGATGAGTGAGTAGTCTACCCCTGGACTATGGGTCCATAGCGGTAGCTAGATGGTTGTCTTCTCCCCATTGTGCTATCATTGTCGGATCTTGTGAGCTGCCTATCATGATCAAGATCATCTATATGTAATTCTATATGTTGCGTTTGTTGGGATCCGATGAATAGAGAATACTTGTTATGTTGATTATCAAAGTTATGCTTATGTGTTGTTTATGATCTTGCATGCTCTCCGTTACTAGTAGATGCTCGGCCAAGTAGATGCTTTTAACTCCAAGAGGGAGTACTTATGCTCGATAGTGGGTTCATGCGCATTGACACCAGGGACGGTGACGAGAAAGTTCTAAGGTTGTGTTGTCTTGTTGCCACTAGGGATAAAACATTGATGCTATGTCTAAGGATGTAGTTGTTGATTACATTACGCACCATACTTAATGCAATTGTACAGTTGCTTTGCAACTTAATGCTGGAGGGGTTCGGATGATAACTTTGAAGGTGGACTTTTTAGGCATAGATGCGAGTTGGATGGCGGTCTATGTACTTTGTCGTAATGCCCAATTAAATCTCACTATACTCATCATGATATGTATGTGCATTGTCATGCTCTCTTTATTTGTCAATTGCCCAAGCTGTAATTTGTTCACCCAACATGCTGTTCGTCTTATGGGAGAGACACCTCTAGTGAGCTGTGGACCCCGGTCCAATTCTCTTTCTTGAAATACAATCTCTTGCCAATACTTGTTTTTCTTTGTTTTCTGCTGCAAACAATCATCTTCCACACAATACGGTTAATCCTTTGTTACGGCAAGCCGGTGAGATTGACAACCTCACTTGTTTCGTTGGGGCAAAGTACTTTGGTTGTGTTGTGCGGGTTCCACGTTGGCGCCGGAATCTACGGTGTTGCGCCGCACTACATCCCGCCGCCATCAACCTTCAACGTGCTTCTTGGCTCCTCCTGGTTCGATAAACCTTGGTTTCTTTACGAGGGAAAACTTCTCTGCTGTGCGCATCATACCTTCCTCTTGGGGTTGCCCAACGAACGTGTGAAATACACGCCATCATGGGACTTCGACTACGTGCGGAGGGTGAAGACCTTGTGCGGTCAGATGGGGCCATGCTGGTCGACGGAGTACCTGGAGGCGGAGAGCGACGGACGACGACCCTCCCTTCCGGGGTAAATTTACCTCCGTCACCAAAGCGAAAGGATGACGAAGAAAGAGACGCCTCCTCCGACTTGGCGGAAGGAACAGGGAGGATGACACCTCCTCCGACGAACCACCACCAAAGCGTATCAGGGGCCGGGCTTGGTCGGACGAGGACGACGATGATGACGAGGAAGAGGCCTCTGCTGAAGGTCACGATGAGCAGCCACGAGGAACTCGTGCCGACAACGACAATCGACGGCTGACCACCTTAGTGATGGCGAAGATAGCAACAGCCCTTTGGAATAGGGATTTACTAACATGGAGCTGGTAGGTAGTAATCCGTTCCCTCTTGTTGGACAATCGGCTTCTCCTTGTAAGAAATTTGATTGTCAATGAAAACTTCTTTTGATTTTGCCGATATCCCGTGTGCTGATTCAGCTGGTTTTTTCTCATCTGACTTCGTCGACCGTTAGCCTAATCAACGTCCAATGACCGATGGCAACGCATCGGTCTCTCACGATAAATCTGCGAAACAGGTCAATTCAATCACCTCCCCAGATTAGCCGGTATGCCCGATGATAATAACACCGTCATTCGCAGTAAGCCGTGGGTTCAGTCGTGAGCAGGTGTCTTTATAAGGGCTCTGGAGACTGATTGCTGAACCAGCAGTTGAATTGACTCGCCCCGGACGAGAATAGTGATGAACCAACCAAAATGCTACCCTTGGCTTCCAAATGATTAATATGGAACTAGCCGATTCCAACGAAATCGGCTCTCCGAAACAAAGATACTTTAGGGCAGAGCTGCCCCCAGAGCCTCTTCAATCCATTTAGCTCCTTCCAGGTCAATTTAGCTCCTTCCTTAACCTGATTTGCACGTCCATGTATACCTCTTGAGTCGATGGCCACTGCATCGGCTTTATCATTATCTTTAAGTCGACGATTGCTGAGAAATCGGCTTCCATGCCTTATTTTTAATCGGCCGATTCAAATCGGCCTCCATGCCTATCGCCCATCATCCCACATGCTTGGGAAATACTTCTTGAGGTGTTGACCATTGACGGCTATCGAGGAACTTCTATCCGTGCTCAACTCTTCCAACATATATGCATTACCTTTCAAGGCTGGACGACCTTGTACGGACCGTGCCAATTAGGAGACCACTTGCCATATGCCTTGTCTCTAGTTCCTAACGACAGCATGACTTCCATACCCAGATCACCAACTTGAAACTCCTTTGGTCTAACCTTCTTGTTGTAGGCACGAGCTACCCTGGCTTTGTTCTCCTTAATCTTCTCCAATGACCAAAGCCTAAGTTCTGTCGACGTCCTCAATAGTGTCACTCATCAAAGCTGCATACTCTCCGCTTGTCGGATCATTCACGAAGCGTGACACGTCTTGATCCAGCAAGTAATTTCCCAAGGTAATACGGCTTACTGATCCATAGACAAGCGCGAGTACGGCGAAGTCTTTATGGCTCCATGGCACGACATGCGGTAGGCCCATAATGCTTCGATAACTTCATCGTGCCAATCCCTAGGGTTCTCGTCAATCTTTCTATTGATCAGCTTGATTAAGCTCACGGTTGGGCCTTCAGCTTGCCCATTAGCCTGAGCACAATACAGAGTGATCGGATGAGTTTAATCCCCATGTCATCGCAGAATTTCCGAATTCTTTAGAAACAAAGGCCGAACCTCCATCGGTGGTGATAGTTCAGGGAATCCCGAACCTATGAATCACGTGTTCTTTCACAAACTTGATCACATCTTCTGATTTCACCTTCTTCATAGGGACGGCTTCCACCCACTTGGTGAAGTAGTCTGTGATGGCCAAAATCCATTCATGTTTTTACTCGGCGCGGATGGATTTTGCCGATCGTCTCCATCCCCACCCGGGACAGCACAAGGCTTGATGATAGGGTTCATCGGCATCTTGGTACCATCAGATCTTCCCAAACATGGCATGCTTGGCACCTTAATAGTTGAGCGGTCTTCAAGCATGGGTGGGCCAATAAAACCACTGGCGTCTGATTAGCCGCTTCATCTTGTAAACCAGGCTCGATGAGTTCCACGGGCAGCCTTCATGCACCTCATGTAAGAGCTGATTAGACTCGGTTGGTCCCAGGCACTTGAGTAGTAACCCTTCAGCGTCTGTAGAACATATCGTCTCTATGAGGACATACTTCATGGCTTTGTATCTTATCCGTTTAGGGTGCCCCTGAGCGGATCTTTCAAGTAATTGAAGATTTCGGCTCTCAATCATCTTGCTCCGGGAATTGCACCTGGACCTCCGACCCTTCGAGTGATATCTATATAGCTTTGACGCCATTTGTGCGAGATTGTTGGCCTCGGTGTTTTGGGCTCTTGGGACCCAATTAAAGTTGATGTACAAGCTGTGTCATCAACTCACGGCATTCCATCCGGTATGGGAAAAGCAATTCACTTTCGCACTTGTATTCATCCGTAGCTGGTTAATCACCAACTTAGAGTCTCCAAAAGCTCTACTGCTTCTGTCCGGCTTCTAATAGCAATTCCATCCCCTTACGTGCGCACCGTGCTGCGCCACATTGTTAGTGCCAAGGTGTAGATGATCCGATGGAGAATGATACTCGCCCCGAGGCGACCGCAGCCGAAATCCGATGCCACAACCCTCGTCGCAAGCCGATCCATCGAAGAACATAGCCCATGCCCGTATGGATAGTGCTGCTATATTGGTATCTGATTCGCTCAGCTATGAGATCGGCTAATGCCTGCCCTTTGTTTGCTTTGCGGTAGTATCAGAGAGTCGAGTCGACAGCATGAACATCCACTTACCCGGTGGCGGCCCTTTCACGTAGGGCCGACGGCATGTGCTTGACGACATCAGACTTGCATATGGCGAAGATCTGCGCCGTCAAAAGGATGTGATGCGGCGTGGTGCAGGTAAAGAACGAGCGAAGCACGGTTCTCGATCTCGGGATACCTTGTCTCCGCGTCCAACATCCTTCTTTGAGGTAGAAAACGACCCTCTGACGCCCTGCGTGAGTTGCACCACCATGAGGCGATGGACGTGTCGACCAGCGATAGGTAGATGTAGAACCGGCTTGTCTTGCAGGGTGGAACTAGCACGGGCGGCGTCGTTGAATTGCCTTTTAATTTCATCGAGCGCTCTTTGCTGTTACCGCTCCGATGAAATTCGTCGATGAGACTTGGTCTTCACCGGTGCCATAAATGACAGATTCGGTCTGCCGACAGATTGGAGATGAGCCGTCGGACAAAATTGATCTTGCCAATGAGGCGTTGGAGCTCCTTCTTCGTGGTGGGCGGCTGCATGATGCGCATCGCCTCTGTCGACTCTTCGGGCGATTTGATTCCCGTTCATGAACCAGGAAACCTAAGAGCTGACCAGCCGTCTACCAGGCACACTTCTTCGGGTTCATTCTCGGTCGACTTCCGAGTTCGGTCCAGACGTGCCAGTAAATCATCCAAGTGTCCCTCCATGGAAGCAGTTTGGCTACGGCGTCGTCGATATGAATTTCCACCAACTTGCCGATCAAATCGTGAAATATGTAGTTCATAGCTCGTTGGTACGTTGCACCAGCATTCTTCAATCCAAAGGTCATCACTACATATTCAAACAAGCCTACCAGCCACAGCTACTGCGAGATGCGGTCTTGTGTATGTCTTACGGAGCCATGAAGATTTGATTGTAGCCGGCGTTGCCATCCATGAAGCTCAACACCTTGTGGCCGGCAGTTGCATTGATCGGTGTCTCGCCACGGGCATTGGATATTCGTCCTTGGGGGTGGCTCTGTTGAGATCTACGAAATCGATGGCCACACGCCATCGGCCATCCTTCTTCTCTACGAGCACGATGCTGGAGATCCACTCAGCATACTGCATGGCTTGATGAACCGGCGGCCAACATCTTCTCGATTTCTTTCTTGACCTCCTCCAGAATTTCGGCTCTCATCGGCGTGCTCGTTCTTTGGAGCAGCCGAAATCCTTTCTTAGAGGGAGCCGATGTTCGATGATGCTTCGTCTAACCCGGGCATCTGCGTGTAGTCCCATGCGAAGCAATCTGGGTATTCTTTCAGCGGAGCAATCATCGGCTCTGGTTGTGGATCCAACTTCTTTGCGATAAAGTTGGTCGCGGCTTGTCCCCATGGCCGATGTCGACTTCCTCCAGCTCATCGGCCGAGGTGAACCCATACCCCAGCTTTCAGTCCCTGTGAGTCGGCGCCAAATGCTTGGGAGAGCGGGTGGCGCGGATGATACGGTCCGATCGCTAGAATCGGCCTCCATCTTGATCATCACCGGGACTTGGTGGCGGTGTCGGAGCCGGTTGCGTGGGTCGGCTCCTTCTTCATTCTTGCTATGAGAGCAGCTGCCCTCATCACTACCCTTACCGGGCGGTACCCAAGTTCTACCATGTTGATCTTTGAACAAGTGTCCTGGTTGGCCACTAGGAAGCGGGTTACGTGGAAAGAGCCGATGAGTTCGGCTCGAGGACCGCCTTGATTTCGTCATGCTTCTTCTTGAGCTCATCGGGCGGATCCTCGTACTTGGCCGGAGTGTCTTCGCCATCTCGGATGTAGATGGCGATGTGGTGGATGTTGAAGGTTGTCCCACCGGCGTGCGAGAATGTGTTGGCGTCGAAACCCCTGGCGGGCGAGAGACGGGCAACACGGTAGAGCGGGAACAACTAGGGCTGCGGGCTGGCCCCGATCCCTCGGAGCGACGGCCCGCAAAGCCTCCTGGTCGCACGCGCCGATGCTTAGTCGCAGGGCGTGCCACTGACCTATGCCTGGTCGGGAAGGTGTGGATGATGCCTCGCTTAGTTTCCTGCGGGGCACACACGTAAACGTTAAATACGAGCCTCGATCGGCTCTCGGGTTATCCTGTGAATCGGCTCAAAGAGCCGATCCACCCATGATTCGGACGAGGTGTCCAGAATATATGGTGGTCACTGCTTGATCAAGGTAAAGCTAATGAGATCTCTGACGATTTAGGGTTTTCACCGCATAATCGGATCATCCTACTCACGAGTTGGGCCTCGCGCTCGCGCACGGTGACCGTAAGCCGATCCTAGACAGGGCCTAAAAACCAACACGAGGTTGATCCCAGGAACATCCTTTCTAGGGCTAGCAAACGCCACCCTACACGCCAGCTGGATCCTCCAACCCTTTGTAAAGGCCTAACTATTGCGGATATTAAACTAATCCTTGTAGAACAAGGAGCAATCGTAACGGATCAGATCTACTAAACTATGATCAAGCGGGGTGCCGCCCCTACACCTAAGATAGGTGTAAGGGCGGCTAGACATGCTAAGGGTTGCACTACGAAAGCATGTAATATGAAGAACAATGCTAACCCTAACATGTCTAAGATAACTACGTTGCTCGCCATCAAAAGGCTTCGGTACGAGCAACGCATGAACAACGTGGGCAGGCTTGTCTTTGCCTAGATCGCATAGATGCGATCTAGGCAGCATGGTGCTACCGGTAGAAACCCTCGAGACGAAGGAGTTGGCGATGCTGCAGAGATTTGTTTGTGGTTGAACGTTGGTTGTTGTTTATTCCATAAACCCTAGATACATATTTATAGTCCAGCGGACTTTCTAATGTGGGCGTGCACCAAACCGTGCACGAGATAAACTCTAACTTTTAATCTAAGATACAATCTACTATAATTAAAGATACATGGGCAATCTGGCCCAACT